>NW_027043381.1:0-123153 GCF_036013475.1 Columba livia | reverse complement strand
AAGAAGAAAGAAGAAAGAAGAAAGAAAGAAAGAAGAAAGAATAAAGAAAGAAAGAAAAAGAAAGAGGAAAGAAAGAAGAGAGAAAGAAGAAAGAAAGAAGAAAGAAAGAAGAAAGAAAGAAAAAAGAAAGAAAGAATTAAGAAAGAAGTAAGAAAGAAGTAAGAAAGAAAGAAGAAAGAAGAAAGAAGAAAGAAAGAAAGAAGAAAGAAGTAAGAAAGAAGAAAGAAAGAAGTAAGAAAGAAGAAAGAAAGAAAGAAGAAAGAAGTAAAATAAGTAAGAAAGAAGTAAGAAAGAAGTAAGAAAGAAGTAAGATAGAAGTAAGAAAGAAGAAAGAAACAAGTAAGAAAGAAGAAGGAAAGAAGAAAGAAAGAAGAAAAAAGAAGTTAGAAAGAAGTAAGAAAGAAATAAGAAAGAAAGAAGAAAGAAAGAAGAAAGAAAGAAGAAAAAAGAAGTTAGAAGAAGTAAGAAAGAAGTAAGAAAGAAGAAAGAAAGAATTAAGAAAGAAGAAAGAAAGAAAGAAGAAAGAAGTAAGAAAGAAGTAAGAAAGAAGTAAGAAAGAAGTAAGAAAGAAGTAAGAAAGGAAAGAAGAAAGAAGGAAGAAAGAAGTAAGAAAGAAGTAAGAAAGAAGTGAAGAAAGAAGTACGAAAGAAGTAAGAAAGAAGTAAGAAAGAAAGAAGTAAGAAAGAAGTAAGAAAGAAGTAAGAAAGAAGTAAGAAAGAAAGAAGAAAGAAAGAAGAAAGAAAGAAGAAAGAAAGAAGTTAGAAAGAAGTAAGAAATAAGTAAGAAATAAGTAAGAAAGAAGTTAGAAAGAAGTAAGAAAGAAGTAAGAAAGAAGTAAGAAAAAAGTAAGAAGAAGTAAGAAAGAAGTAAGAAAGAAATAAGAAAGAAAGAAGTAAGAAAGAAATAAGAAAGAAGTTAGAAAGAAGATAGAAAGAATTTAGAAATAAGAAAGAAAGAAGAAAGCAAGAAGAAAGAAAGAAAGAAGTAAGAAAGAAGTAAGAAAGAAGAAAGAAAGAAGAAAGAAGAAAGAAAGAAGAAAGAGAGAAGAAAGAGAGAAGAATGAAAGAAGAAAGAAAGAAGTAAGAAAGAAAGTAAGAAAGAAGTAAGGGAGAAGTAAGAAAGAAGTAAGAAGGAATGAAGAAAGAAGTAAGAAAGAATTAAGAAAGAAGTAAGAAGAAGTAAGAAAGAAGTAAGAAAGTAGTAAGAAATTAGTAAGAAAGAAGTACGAAAGAAGTACGAAAGAAGTAAGAAAGAAGGAAGAAAGAAAGCAGTAAGAAAGAAGTAAGAAAGAAGTAAGAAAGAAAGAAGAAAGAAAGAAGAAAGAAAGAAGAAATAAGAAGATAGAAAGAAGTAAGAAAGAAGTAAGAAAGAAGTAAGAAAGAAGTAAGAAAGAAGTAAGAAAGAAGAAAAAAGAAGTTAGAAAGAAGTAAGAAAAGAAGTAAGAAAGAAGTATGAAAGAAGTAAGAAAGAAGTAAGAAAGAAGTAAGAAAGAAAGAAGAAAGAAAGAAGAAAGAAGAAGAAAGAAAGAAGTTAGAAAGAAGTAAGAAAGAAGTGAGAAAGAAGTAAGAAAGAAGTAAGAAAGAAAGAAGAAAGAAAGAAGGAAGAAAGAAAGAAGTTAGAAAGAAGAAAGAAAGAAAGAAGAAAGAAAGATAAAAGAAAGAAGAAAGAAAGAACAAAGAAAGAAGAAAGAAAGAAGAAAGAAAGAGAGAAGAAAGAAAAAAGAAAGAAGAAAGAAAGAAGAAACAAAGAAGAAAGAAAGAAAAAGAAAGAAAATTAAGAAAGAAGAAAGAAGTAAGAAAGAAAGAAGAAAGAAAGAAAGAAGAAAGAAGAAAAAAAGAAACAAAGAAAGAAGTAAGAAAGAAGTAAGAAAGAAGTTAGAAAGAAGTAAGAAGAAGTTAGAAAGAAGTTAGAAAGAAGTAAGAAAGAAGACAGAAAGAAAGAAGTAAGAAAGAAATAAGAAGAAGTTAGAAAGAAGTTAGAAAGAATTTAGAAATAAGAAAGAAAGAAGAAAGCAAGAAGAAAGAAAGAAAGAAGTAAGAAAGAAGTAAGAAAGAAGTAAGAAAGAAAGAAGAAAGAAAGAAGAAAGAAAGAAGAAAGAAAGAAGAAAAAAGAAGTTAGAAAGAAGAAAGAAAGAAGTAAGAAAGAAGAAAGAAAGAAGTAAGAAAGAAGTAAGAAAGAAGTAAGAAAGAAGTAAGAAAGAAAGAAGAATGAAAGAAGAAAGAAAGAAGAAAGAAAGAAGAAAGAAAGAAGAAAAGAAATAAGTTAGAAAGAATTAAGAAAGAAGTAAGAAAGAAGTAAGAAATAAGTTAGAAAGAAGTAAGAAAGAAGTAAGAAACAATTATGAAAGAAGTAAGAAAGAAGTAAGAAAGAAGAAAAAAGTAAGAAAGAAGTAAGAAAGAAGTAAGAAAGAAGTAAGAAAGAAGTAAGAAAGAAAGAAGAAAGAAAGAAGAAAGAAAGAAGAGAGAAAGAGAGAAGAAAGAATGAAAAAAGAAAGAAGAAAGAAAGAAGAAAGAGAGAAGAAAGAGAGAAGAAAGAAAGAAGAAAGAAAGAAGAAAGAAGAAAGAAAGAAGAAAGAAAGAAGAAAGAAAGAAAGAAGAAAGAAAAAAGAAAGAAAGAAGAAAGAAAGAGGAAAGAAAGAAGAAAGAAAGAAGAAAGAAGAAAGAAAGAAGAAAGAAAGAAAAAAGAAAGAAAGAATTAAGAAAGAAGTAAGAAAGAAGTAAGAAAGAAAGAAGAAAGAAAGAAGAAAGAAAGAAAGAAGAAAGAAGTAAGAAAGAAGTAAGAAAGAAGTAAGAAAGAAAGAAGAAAGAAAGAAAAAAGAAGAAAGAAGAAAGAAGTAAGAAAGAATTAATAATGAAGTAAGAAAGAAAGAAGAAGAAGTAAGAAAGAAGTAAGAAAGTAGTAAGATAGAAAGAAGAAAGACAGAAGAAAGGAAAGAAAGAAGAAAGAAAGAAGAAATAAAGAAGTAAGAAAGAAGAAAGAAAAAGGAAAGAAAGAGAGAATAAGAAAGAAAAAGAAAGAAAGAAAGAAGAAATAGAGAAGAAAGAGAGAAGAAAGAAGAAGAAAGAAAGAAGAAAGAAGAAAGAAAGAAGAAAGAAAGAAAGAAGAATGAAAAAAGAAAGAAAGAAGAAAGAAAGTGGAAAGAAAGAAGAAAGAAAGAAAGAAGAAATAAAGAAGAAAGAAAGAAAAAGGAAAGAAAGAATCAAGAAAGAATTAAGAAAGAAGTAAGAAAGAAAGAAGAAAGAAAGAATAAAGAAGAAAGAAAGAAAGAAGAAGAAGTAAGAAAGAAGTAAGAAAGAAGTAAGAAACAAGTAAGAAAGAAGTAAGAAAGAAGTAAGAAAGAAGTAAGAAAGAGGAAAGAAAGAATGAAGAAAGAAGTAAAAAGAAGTAAGAAAGAAGTAAGAAAGAAGTAAGAAAGAAAAAAGTAAGAAAGAAGTAAGAAAGAAGTAAGAAAGAAGTAAGAAAGAAGTAAGAAGGAAGTAAGAAAGAAAGAAGTAAGAAAGAAGAAAGAAAGAAGTACGAAAGAAGTAAGAAAGAAAGAAGAAAGAAAGAAGAAAAAAGAAGTTAGAAAGAAGTAAGAAAGTAGTAAGAAAGAAGAAAGAAAGAAGTAAGAAAGAAGAAAGAAAGAAAGAAGAAAGAAGTAAGAAAGAAATAAGAAAGAAGTAAGAAATAAGTAAGAAATAAGTAAGAAAGAAAGAAGTAAGAAAGAAGAAAGAAGTAAGAAAGAAAGAAGAAAGAAAGAAGAAAGAAAGAAGAAAGAAAGAAGAAAGAAAGAAGAAAAAAGAAGTTAGAAAGAAGTAAGAAAGAAGTAAGAAAGAAGAAAGAAAGAAGTAAGAAAGAAGAAAGAAAGAAGAAAGAAAGAAAGAAGAAAGAAAGAAGAAAGAAAGAAAAAAGAAAGAAAGAATTAAGAAAGAAGTAAGAAAGAAGTAAGAAAGAAAGAAGAAAGAAAGAAGAAAGAAGAAAGAAAGAAAGAAGAAAGAAGTAAGAAAGAACTAAGAAAGAAGTAAGAAAGAAGTAAGAAAGAAGTAAGAAAGAAGTAAGAAAGAAGTAAGAAAGAAGAAAGAATGAAGAAAGAAGTAAAAAGAAGTAAGAAAGAAGTAAGAAAGAAAGAAGTAAGAAAGAAGTAAGAAAGAAGTAAGAAAGAAGAAAGAAAGAAGTACGAAAGAAGTAAGAAAGAAGTAAGAAAGAAAGAAGAAAGGAAGAAGTAAGAAAGAAGTAGAGAAAGAAAGAAGAAAGAAAGAAGAAAGAAAGAAGAAAGAAAGAAGAAAAAATAAGTTAGAAAGAAGTAAGAAAGAAGTAAGAAAGAAGAAAGAAAGAAGTAAGAAAGAAGAAAGAAAGAAAGAAGAAAGAAGTAAGAAAGAAGTAAGAAAGAAGTAAGAAAGAAGTAAGTAAGAAAGAAGTAAGAAAGAAGAAAGAAAGAAGTAAGAAAGAAGAAAGAAAGAAAGAAGAAATAATAAGTAAGAAAGAAGTAATAAAGAAGTACGAAAGAAGTAAGAAAGAAGTAAGAAAGAAAGAAGTAAGAAGAAGTAAGAAAGAAGTAAGAAAGAAGTAAGAAAGAAAGAAGAAAGAAAGAAGAAAGAAAGAAGAAAAAAGAAGTTAGAAAGAAGTAAGAAAGAAGTAAGAAAGAAGAAAGAAAGAAGTAAGAAAGAAGAAAGAAAGAAAGAAGAAAGAAGTAAGAAAGAAGTAACAAAGAAGTAAGAAAGAAGTAAGAAAGAAGTAAGAAAGAAAGAAGAAAGAAGGAAGAAAGAAGTAAGAAAGAAGTAAGAAAGAAGTTAAGAAAGAAGTACGAAAGAAGTAAGAAAGAAGTAAGAAAGAAAGAAGTAAGAAAGAAGTACGAAAGAAGTAAGAAGGAAGTAAGAAAGAAGAAAGAAGTAAGAAAGAAGTAAGAAAGAAGTAAGAAAGAAGTAAGAAAGAAAGAAGAAAGAAAGAAGAAAGGAAAGAAGAAAGAAAGAAGTTAGAAAGAAGTAAGAAATAAGTAAGAATAAGTAAGAAGAAGTTAGAAAGAAGTAAGAAAGAAGTAAGAAAGAAGTAAGAAAGAAGTAAGAAAGAAAGAAGTAAGAAAGAAGAAAGAAAGAAGAAAAAAGAAGTTAGAAAGAAGTAAGAAAGAAGTAAGAAAGAAGAAAGAAGAAGAGTAAGAAAGAAGAAAGAAAGAAGAAAGAAAGAAAGAAGAAAGAAAGAAGAAAGAAAGAAAAAAGAAAGAAAGAATTAAGAAAGAAGTTAAGAAAGAAGTAAGAAAGAAAGAAGAAAGAAAGAAGAAAGAAGAAGAAAGAAAGAAGAAAGAAGTAAGAAAGAACTAAGAAAGAAGTAAGAAAGAAGTAAGAAAGAAGTAAGAAAGAAGTAAGAAAGAAGAAAGAATGAAGAAAGAAGTAAAAAGAAGTAAGAAAGAAGTAAGAAAGAAGTAAGAAAGAAAGAAGTAAGAAGGAAGTAAGAAAGAAGTAAGAAAGAATAAGAAAGAAGTACGAAAGAAGTAAGAAAGAAGTAAGAAAGAAAGAAGAAAGGAAGAAGTAAGAAAGAAGTAGAGAAAGAAAGAAGAAAGAAAGAAGAAAGAAAAGAAGAAAGAAAGAAGAAAAAAGAAGTTAGAAAGAAGTAAGAAAGAAGTAAGAAAGAGAAAGAAAGAAGTAAGAAGAAGAAAGAAAGAAAGAAGAAAGAAGTAAGAAAGAAGTAAGAAAGAAGTAAGAAAGAAGTAAGTAAGAAAGAAGTAAGAAAGAAGAAAGAAAGAAGTAAGAAGAAGAAAGAAAGAAAGAAGAAATAAGTAAGAAAGAAGTAATAAAGAAGTACGAAAGAAGTAAGAAAGAAGTAAGAAAGAAAGAAGTAGAAGAAGTAAGAAAGAAGTAAGAAGAAGTAGAAAGAAAGAAGAAAGAAAGAAGAAAGAAAGAAGAAAAAAGAAGTTAGAAAGAAGTAAGAAAGAAGTAAGAAAGAAGAAAGAAAGAAGTAAGAAAGAAGAAAGAAAGAAAGAAGAAAGAAGTAAGAAAGAAGTAAGAAGAAGTAAGAAAGAAGTAAGAAAGAAGTAAGAAAGAAAGAAGAAAGAAGAAGAAAGAAGTAAGAAAGAAGTAAGAAAGAAGTTAAGAAAGAAGTACGAAAGAAGTAAGAAAGAAGTAAGAAAGAAAGAAGTAAGAAAGAAGTAAGAAAGAAGTAAGAAAGAAGTAAGAAGGAAGTAAGAAAGAAGAAAGAAGTAAGAAAGAAGTAAGAAAGAAGTAAGAAAGAAGTAAGAAAGAAAGAAGAAAGAAAGAAGAAAGAAAGAAGAAAGAAAGAAGTTAGAAAGAAGTAAGAAAGAAGTAAGAAATAAGTAAGAAAGAAGTTAGAAAGAAGTAAGAAAGAAGTAAGAAAGAAGTAAGAAAGAAGTAAGAAAGAAAGAAGTAAGAAAGAAGAAAGAAAGAAGAAAAAGAAGTTAGAAAGAAGTAAGAAAGAAGTAAGAAAGAAGTATGAAAAGAAGTAAGAAAGAAGTAAGATAGAAGTAAGAAAGAAGAAAGAAACAAGTAAGAAAGAAGAAGGAAAGAAGAAAGAAAGAAGAAAAAGAAGTTAGAAAGAAGTAAGAAAGAAGTAAGAAAGAAGTAAGAAAGAAAGAAGAAAAAAGAAGTTAGAAAGAAGGAAGAAAGAAGTAAGGAAGAGAGAAGTAAGAAAGAAGTAAGAAAGAAGTAAGAAAGAAAGAAGAAAGAAAGAAGAAAGAAAGAAGAAAAAAGAAGTTAGAAAGAAGTAAGAAAGAAGTAAGAAAGAAGAAAGAAAGAAGTAAGAAAGAAGAAAGAAAGAAAGAAGAAAGAAGTAAGAAAGAAGTAAGAAAGAAGTAAGAAAGAAGTAAGAAAGAAGTAAGAAAGAAAGAAGAAAGAAGGAAGAAAGAAGTAAGAAAGAAGTAAGAAAGAAGTGAAGAAAGAAGTACGAAAGAAGTAAGAAAGAAGTAAGAAAGAAAGAAGTAAGAAAGAAGTAAGAAAGAAGTAAGAAAGAAGTAAGAAAGAAAGAAGAAAGAAAGAAGAAAGAAAGAAGAAAGAAAGAAGTTAGAAAGAAGTAAGAAAGAAGTAAGAAATAAGTAAGAAAGAAGTTAGAAAGAAGTAAGAAAGAAGTAAGAAAGGAGTAAGAAAGAAAGAAGTAAGAAAGAAATAAGAAAGAAGTTAGAAAGAAGTTAGAAAGAATTTAGAAATAAGAAAGAAAGAAGAAAGCAAGAAGAAAGAAAGAAAGAAGTAAGAAAGAAGTAAGAAAGAAGAAAGAAAGAAGAAAGAAGAAAGAAAGAAGAAAGAGAGAAGAAAGAGAGAAGAATGAAAGAAGAAAGAAAGAAGTAAGAAAGAAGTAAGAAAGAAGTAAGGGAGAAGTAAGAAAGAAGTAAGAAGGAATGAAGAAAGAAGTAAGAAAGAATTAAGAAAGAAGTAAGAAAGAAGTAAGAAAGAAGTAATAAAGAAGTACGAAAGAAGTAAGAAAGTAGTAAGAAATTAGTAAGAAAGAAGTACGAAAGAAGTACGAAAGAAGTAAGAAAGAAGGAAGAAAGAAAGCAGTAAGAAAGAAGTAAGAAAGAAGTAAGAAAGAAAGAAGAAAGAAAGAAGAAAGAAAGAAGAAATAAGAAGATAGAAAGAAGTAAGAAAGAAGTAAGAAAGAAGTAAGAAAGAAGTAAGAAAGAAGTAAGAAAGAAGAAAAAAGAAGTTAGAAAGAAGTAAGAAAGAAGTAAGAAAGAAGTATGAAAGAAGTAAGAAAGAAGTAAGAAAGAAGTAAGAAAGAAAGAAGAAAGAAAGAAGAAAGAAGTAGGAAAGAAGTAAGAAAGAAGTAAGAAAGAAGTAAGAAAGAAGTAATAATAAAAAAAGTAAGAAAGAAGTAAGAAAGAAGTAAGAAAGAAAGAAGAAAGAAAGAAGAAAGAAAGAAGAAAGAAAGAAGTTAGAAAGAAGTAAGAAAGAAGTGAGAAAGAAGTAAGAAAGAAGTAAGAAAGAAAGAAGAAAGAAAGAAGGAAGAAAGAAAGAAGTTAGAAAGAAGAAAGAAAGAAAGAAGAAAGAAAGATAAAAGAAAGAAGAAAGAAAGAACAAAGAAAGAAGAAAGAAAGAAGAAAGAAAGAGAGAAGAAAGAAAAAAGAAAGAAGAAAGAAAGAAGAAACAAAGAAGATAGAAATAAAAAGAAAGAAAATTTAGAAAGAAGAAAGAAGTAAGAAAGAAAGAAGAAAGAAAGAAAGAAGAAAGAAGAAAAAAAGAAACAAAGAAAGAAGTAAGAAAGAAGTAAGAAAGAAGTTAGAAAGAAGTAAGAAAGAAGTTAGAAAGAAGTTAGAAAGAAGTAAGAAAGAAGACAGAAAGAAAGAAGTAAGAAAGAAATAAGAAAGAAGTTAGAAAGAAGTTAGAAAGAATTTAGAAATAAGAAAGAAAGAAGAAAGCAAGAAGAAAGAAAGAAAGAAGTAAGAAAGAAGTAAGAAAGAAGTAAGAAAGAAAGAAGAAAGAAAGAAGAAAGAAAGAAGAAAGAAAGAAGAAAAAAGAAGTTAGAAAGAAGAAAGAAAGAAGTAAGAAAGAAGAAAGAAAGAAGTAAGAAAGAAGTAAGAAAGAAGTAAGAAAGAAGTAAGAAAGAAGTAAGAAAGAAGTAAGAAAGAAAGAAGAATGAAAGAAGAAAGAATGAAGAAAGAAAGAAGAAAGAAAGAAGAAAGAAATAAGTTAGAAAGAATTAAGAAAGAAGTAAGAAAGAAGTAAGAAATAAGTTAGAAAGAAGTAAGAAAGAAGTAAGAAAGAATTATGAAAGAAGTAAGAAAGAAGTAAGAAAGAAGAAAAAAGTAAGAAAGAAGGAAGAAAGAAGTAAGAAAGAAGTAAGAAAGAAGTAAGAAAGAAAGAAGAAAGAAAGAAGAAAGAAAGAAGAGAGAAAGAGAGAAGAAAGAATGAAAAAAGAAAGAAGAAAGAAAGAAGAAAGAGAGAAGAAAGAGAGAAGAAAGAAAGAAGAAAGAAAGAAGAAAGAAGAAAGAAAGAAGAAAGAAATAAGAAAGAAAGAAAGAAGAAAGAAAAAAGAAAGAAAGAAGAAAGAAAGAGGAAAGAAAGAAGAAAGAAAGAAGAAAGAAGAAAGAAAGAAGAAAGAAAGAAAAAAGAAAGAAAGAATTAAGAAAGAAGTAAGAAAGAAGTAAGAAAGAAAGAAGAAAGAAAGAAGAAAGGAGAAAGAAAGAAAGAAGAAAGAAGTAAGAAAGAAGTAAGAAAGAAGTAAGAAAGAAAGAAGAAAGAAAGAAAAAAGAAAGAAAGAAGAAAGAAGTAAGAAAGAATTAATAATGAAGTAAGAAAGAAAGAAGAAAGAAGTAAGAAAGAAGTAAAAAAGTAGTAAGATAGAAAGAAGAAAGACAGAAGAAAGAAAGAAAGAAGAAAGAAAGAAGAAATAAAGAAGTAAGAAAGAAGAAAGAAAAAGGAAAGAAAGAGAGAATAAAGAAAGAAAAAAGAAAGAAAGAAAGAAGAAATAGAGAAGAAAGAGAGAAGAAAGAAAGAAGAAAGAAAGAAGAAAGAAGAAAGAAAGAAGAAAGAAAGAAAGAAGAATGAAAAAAGAAAGAAAGAAGAAAGAAAGTGGAAAGAAAGAAGAAAGAAAGAAAGAAGAAATAAAGAAGAAAGAAAGAAAAAGGAAAGAAAGAATCAAGAAAGAATTAAGAAAGAAGTAAGAAAGAAAGAAGGAAGAAAGAAGAAAGAAGAAAGAAAGAAAGAAGAAAGAAGTAAGAAAGAAGTAAGAAAGAAGTAAGAAACAAGTAAGAAAGAAGTAAGAAAGAAGTAAGAAAGAAGTAAGAAAGAGGAAAGAAAGAATGAAGAAAGAAGTAAAAAGAAGTAAGAAAGAAGTAAGAAAGAAGTAAGAAAGAAAGAAGTAAGAAAGAAGTAAGAAAGAAGTAAGAAAGAAGTAAGAAAGAAGTAAGAAAGAAGTAAGAAAGAAAGAAGTAAGAAAGAAGAAAGAAAGAAGAAAGAAAGAAGAAAGAAAGAAAGAAGAAAGAAGTAAGAAAGAAATAAGAAAGAAGTAAGAAAGAAGTAATTAAGAAAGAAGTAAGAAAGAAGAAAGAAAGAAGTAAGAAAGAAGAAAGAAAGAAAGAAGAAAGAAGTAAGAAAGAAGTAAGAAAGAAGTACGAAAGAAGTAAGAAATAAGTAAGAAAGAAAGAAGTAAGAAAGAAGAAAGAAGTAAGAAAGAAAGAAGAAAGAAAGAAGAAAGAAAGAAGAAAGAAAGAAGAAAGAAAGAAGAAAAAAGAAGTTAGAAAGAAGTAAGAAAGAAGTAAGAAAGAAGAAAGAAAGAAGTAAGAAAGAAGAAAGAAAGAAGAAAGAAAGAAAGAAGAAAGAAAGAAGAAAGAAAGAAAAAAGAAAGAAAGAATTAAGAAAGAAGTAAGAAAGAAGTAAGAAAGAAAGAAGAAAGAAAGAAGAAAGAAGAAAGAAAGAAAGAAGAAAGAAGTAAGAAAGAACTAAGAAAGAAGTAAGAAAGAAGTAAGAAAGAAGTAAGAAAGAAGTAAGAAAGAAGAAAGAATGAAGAAAGAAGTAAAAAGAAGTAAGAAAGAAGTAAGAAAGAAGTAAGAAAGAAAGAAGTAAGAAAGAAGTAAGAAAGAAGTAAGAAAGAAGAAAGAAAGAAGTACGAAAGAAGTAAGAAAGAAGTAAGAAAGAAAGAAGAAAGGAAGAAGTAAGAAAGAAGTAGAGAAAGAAAGAAGAAAGAAAGAAGAAAGAAAGAAGAAAGAAAGAAGAAAAAAGAAGTTAGAAAGAAGTAAGAAAGAAGTAAGAAAGAAGAAAGAAAGAAGTAAGAAAGAAGAAAGAAAGAAAGAAGAAAGAAGAAAGAAAGAAAGAAGAAATAAGTAAGAAAGAAGTAATAAAGAAGTACGAAAGAAGTAAGAAAGAAGTAAGAAAGAAAGAAGTAAGAAGAAGTAAGAAAGAAGTAAGAAAGAAGTAAGAAAGAAAGAAGAAAGAAAGAAGAAAGAAAGAAGAAAAAAGAAGTTAGAAAGAAGTAAGAAAGAAGTAAGAAAGAAGAAAGAAAGAAGTAAGAAAGAAGAAAGAAAGAAAGAAGAAAGAAGTAAGAAAGAAGTAAGAAAGAAGTAAGAAAGAAGTAAGAAAGAAGTAAGAAAGAAAGAAGAAAGAAGGAAGAAAGAAGTAAGAAAGAAGTAAGAAAGAAGTTAAGAAAGAAGTACGAAAGAAGTAAGAAAGAAGTAAGAAAGAAAGAAGTAAGAAAGAAGTAAGAAAGAAGTAAGAAAGAAGTAAGAAGGAAGTAAGAAAGAAGAAAGAAGTAAGAAAGAAGTAAGAAAGAAGTAAGAAAGAAGTAAGAAAGAAAGAAGAAAGAAAGAAGAAAGAAAGAAGAAAGAAAGAAGTTAGAAAGAAGTAAGAAAGAAGTAAGAAATAAGTAAGAAAGAAGTTAGAAAGAAGTAAGAAAGAAGTAAGAAAGAAGTAAGAAAGAAGTAAGAAAGAAGTAAGAAAGAAAGAAGTAAGAAAGAAGAAAGAAAGAAGAAAAAAGAAGTTAGAAAGAAGTAAGAAAGAAGTAAGAAAGAAGAAAGAAAGAAGTAAGAAAGAAGAAAGAAAGAAGAAAGAAAGAAAGAAGAAAGAAAGAAGAAAGAAAGAAAAAAGAAAGAAAGAATTAAGAAAGAAGTAAGAAAGAACTAAGAAAGAAAGAAGAAAGAAAGAAGAAAGAAGAAAGAAAGAAAAAAGAAAGAAGTAAGAAAGAACTAAGAAAGAAGTAAGAAAGAAGTAAGAAAGAAGTAAGAAAGAAGTAAGAAAGAAGAAAGAATGAAGAAAGAAGTAAAAAGAAGTAAGAAAGAAGTAAGAAAGAAGTAAGAAAGAAAGAAGTAAGAAAGAAGTAAGAAAGAAGTAAGAAAGAAGAAAGAAAGAAGTACGAAAGAAGTAAGAAAGAAGTAAGAAAGAAAGAAGAAAGGAAGAAGTAAGAAAGAAGTAGAGAAAGAAAGAAGAAAGAAAGAAGAAAGACAGAAGAAAGAAAGAAGAAAAAAGAAGTTAGAAAGAAGTAAGAAAGAAGTAAGAAAGAAGAAAGAAAGAAGTAAGAAAGAAGAAAGAAAGAAAGAAGAAAGAAGTAAGAATGAAGTAAGAAAGAAGTAAGAAAGAAGTAAGTAAGAAAGAAGTAAGAAAGAAGAAAGAAAGAAGTAAGAAAGAAGAAAGAAAGAAAGAAGAAATAAGTAAGAAAGAAGTAATAAAGAAGTACGAAAGAAGTAAGAAAGAAGTAAGAAAGAAAGAAGTAAGAAGAAGTAAGAAAGAAGTAAGAAAGAAGTAAGAAAGAAAGAAGAAAGAAAGAAGAAAGAAAGAAGAAAAAAGAAGTTAGAAAGAAGTAAGAAAGAAGTAAGAAAGAAGAAAGAAAGAAGTAAGAAAGAAGAAAGAAAGAAAGAAGAAAGAAGTAAGAAAGAAGTAAGAAAGAAGTAAGAAAGAAGTAAGAAAGAAGCAAGAAAGAAAGAAGAAAGAAGGAAGAAAGAAGTAAGAAAGAAGTAAGAAAGAAGTTAAGAAAGAAGTACGAAAGAAGTAAGAAAGAAGTAAGAAAGAAAGAAGTAAGAAAGAAGTAAGAAAGAAGTAAGAAAGAAGTAAGAAGGAAGTAAGAAAGAAGAAAGAAGTAAGAAAGAAGTAAGAAAGAAGTAAGAAAGAAGTAAGAAAGAAAGAAGAAAGAAAGAAGAAAGAAAGAAGAAAGAAAGAAGTTAGAAAGAAGTAAGAAAGAAGTAAGAAATAAGTAAGAAAGAAGTTAGAAAGAAGTAAGAAAGAAGTAAGAAAGAAGTAAGAAAGAAAGAAGTAAGAAAGAAGAAAGAAAGAAGAAAAAAGAAGTTAGAAAGAAGTATGAAAGAAGTAAGAAAGAAGAAAGAAAGAAGTAAGAAAGAAGAAAGAAAGAAGAAAGAAAGAAAGAAGAAAGAAAGAAGAAAGAAAGAAAAAAGAAAGAAAGAATTAAGAAAGAAGTAAGAAAGAACTAAGAAAGAAAGAAGAAAGAAAGAAGAAAGAAGAAAGAAAGAAAAAAGAAAGAAGTAAGAAAGAACTAAGAAAGAAGTAAGAAAGAAGTAAGAAAGAAGTAAGAAAGAAGTAAGAAAGAAGAAAGAATGAAGAAAGAAGTAAAAAGAAGTAAGAAAGAAGTAAGAAAGAAGTAAGAAAGAAAGAAGTAAGAAAGAAGTAAGAAAGAAGTAAGAAAGAAGAAAGAAAGAAGTACGAAAGAAGTAAGAAAGAAGTAAGAAAGAAAGAAGAAAGGAAGAAGTAAGAAAGAAGTAGAGAAAGAAAGAAGAAAGAAAGAAGAAAGACAGAAGAAAGAAAGAAGAAAAAAGAAGTTAGAAAGAAGTAAGAAAGAAGTAAGAAAGAAGAAAGAAAGAAGTAAGAAAGAAGAAAGAAAGAAAGAAGAAAGAAGTAAGAATGAAGTAAGAAAGAAGTAAGAAAGAAGTAAGTAAGAAAGAAGTAAGAAAGAAGAAAGAAAGAAGTAAGAAAGAAGAAAGAAAGAAAGAAGAAATAAGTAAGAAAGAAGTAATAAAGAAGTACGAAAGAAGTAAGAAAGTAGTAAGAAAGAAAGAAGTAAGAAGAAGTAAGAAAGAAGTAAGAAAGAAGTAAGAAAGAAAGAAGAAAGAAAGAAGAAAGAAAGAAGAAAAAAGAAGTTAGAAAGAAGTAAGAAAGAAGTAAGAAAGAAGAAAGAAAGAAGTAAGAAAGAAGAAAGAAAGAAAGAAGAAAGAAGTAAGAAAGAAGTAAGAAAGAAGTAAGAAAGAAGTAAGAAAGAAGCAAGAAAGAAAGAAGAAAGAAGGAAGAAAGAAGTAAGAAAGAAGTAAGAAAGAAGTTAAGAAAGAAGTACGAAAGAAGTAAGAAAGAAGTAAGAAAGAAAGAAGTAAGAAAGAAGTAAGAAAGAAGTAAGAAAGAAGTAAGAAGGAAGTAAGAAAGAAGAAAGAAGTAAGAAAGAAGTAAGAAAGAAGTAAGAAAGAAGTAAGAAAGAAAGAAGAAAGAAAGAAGAAAGAAAGAAGAAAGAAAGAAGTTAGAAAGAAGTAAGAAAGAAGTAAGAAATAAGTAAGAAAGAAGTTAGAAAGAAGTAAGAAAGAAGTAAGAAAGAAGTAAGAAAGAAGTAAGAAAGAAAGAAGTAAGAAAGAAGAAAGAAAGAAGAAAAAAGAAGTTAGAAAGAAGTAAGAAAGAAGTAAGAAAGAAGTATGAAAGAAGTAAGAAAGAAGTAAGATAGAAGTAAGAAAGAAGAAAGAAACAAGTAAGAAAGAAGAAGGAAAGAAGAAAGAAAGAAGAAAAAAGAAGTTAGAAAGAAGTAAGAAAGAAGTAAGAAAGAAGTAAGAAAGAAAGAAGAAAAAAGAAGTTAGAAAGAAGGAAGAAAGAAGTAAGGAAGAGAGAAGTAAGAAAGAAGTAAGAAAGAAGTAAGAAAGAAAGAAGAAAGAAAGAAGAAAGAAAGAAGAAAAAAGAAGTTAGAAAGAAGTAAGAAAGAAGTAAGAAAGAAGAAAGAAAGAAGTAAGAAAGAAGAAAGAAAGAAAGAAGAAAGAAGTAAGAAAGAAGTAAGAAAGAAGTAAGAAAGAAGTAAGAAAGAAGTAAGAAAGAAAGAAGAAAGAAGGAAGAAAGAAGTAAGAAAGAAGTAAGAAAGAAGTTAAGAAAGAAGTACGAAAGAAGTAAGAAAGAAGTAAGAAAGAAAGAAGTAAGAAAGAAGTAAGAAAGAAGTAAGAAAGAAGTAAGAAGGAAGTAAGAAAGAAGAAAGAAGTAAGAAAGAAGTAAGAAAGAAGTAAGAAAGAAGTAAGAAAGAAAGAAGAAAGAAAGAAGAAAGAAAGAAGAAAGAAAGAAGTTAGAAAGAAGTAAGAAAGAAGTAAGAAATAAGTAAGAAAGAAGTTAGAAAGAAGTAAGAAAGAAGTAAGAAAGAAGTAAGAAAGAAGTAAGAAAGAAGTAAGAAAGAAAGAAGTAAGAAAGAAGAAAGAAAGAAGAAAAAAGAAGTTAGAAAGAAGTAAGAAAGAAGTAAGAAAGAAGAAAGAAAGAAGTAAGAAAGAAGAAAGAAAGAAGAAAGAAAGAAAGAAGAAAGAAAGAAGAAAGAAAGAAAAAAGAAAGAAAGAATTAAGAAAGAAGTAAGAAAGAACTAAGAAAGAAAGAAGAAAGAAAGAAGAAAGAAGAAAGAAAGAAAAAAGAAAGAAGTAAGAAAGAACTAAGAAAGAAGTAAGAAAGAAGTAAGAAAGAAGTAAGAAAGAAGTAAGAAAGAAGAAAGAATGAAGAAAGAAGTAAAAAGAAGTAAGAAAGAAGTAAGAAAGAAGTAAGAAAGAAAGAAGTAAGAAAGAAGTAAGAAAGAAGTAAGAAAGAAGAAAGAAAGAAGTACGAAAGAAGTAAGAAAGAAGTAAGAAAGAAAGAAGAAAGGAAGAAGTAAGAAAGAAGTAGAGAAAGAAAGAAGAAAGAAAGAAGAAAGACAGAAGAAAGAAAGAAGAAAAAAGAAGTTAGAAAGAAGTAAGAAAGAAGTAAGAAAGAAGAAAGAAAGAAGTAAGAAAGAAGAAAGAAAGAAAGAAGAAAGAAGTAAGAATGAAGTAAGAAAGAAGTAAGAAAGAAGTAAGTAAGAAAGAAGTAAGAAAGAAGAAAGAAAGAAGTAAGAAAGAAGAAAGAAAGAAAGAAGAAATAAGTAAGAAAGAAGTAATAAAGAAGTACGAAAGAAGTAAGAAAGTAGTAAGAAAGAAAGAAGTAAGAAGAAGTAAGAAAGAAGTAAGAAAGAAGTAAGAAAGAAAGAAGAAAGAAAGAAGAAAGAAAGAAGAAAAAAGAAGTTAGAAAGAAGTAAGAAAGAAGTAAGAAAGAAGAAAGAAAGAAGTAAGAAAGAAGAAAGAAAGAAAGAAGAAAGAAGTAAGAAAGAAGTAAGAAAGAAGTAAGAAAGAAGTAAGAAAGAAGCAAGAAAGAAAGAAGAAAGAAGGAAGAAAGAAGTAAGAAAGAAGTAAGAAAGAAGTTAAGAAAGAAGTACGAAAGAAGTAAGAAAGAAGTAAGAAAGAAAGAAGTAAGAAAGAAGTAAGAAAGAAGTAAGAAAGAAGTAAGAAGGAAGTAAGAAAGAAGAAAGAAGTAAGAAAGAAGTAAGAAAGAAGTAAGAAAGAAGTAAGAAAGAAAGAAGAAAGAAAGAAGAAAGAAAGAAGAAAGAAAGAAGTTAGAAAGAAGTAAGAAAGAAGTAAGAAATAAGTAAGAAAGAAGTTAGAAAGAAGTAAGAAAGAAGTAAGAAAGAAGTAAGAAAGAAGTAAGAAAGAAAGAAGTAAGAAAGAAGAAAGAAAGAAGAAAAAAGAAGTTAGAAAGAAGTAAGAAAGAAGTAAGAAAGAAGTATGAAAGAAGTAAGAAAGAAGTAAGATAGAAGTAAGAAAGAAGAAAGAAACAAGTAAGAAAGAAGAAGGAAAGAAGAAAGAAAGAAGAAAAAAGAAGTTAGAAAGAAGTAAGAAAGAAGTAAGAAAGAAGTAAGAAAGAAAGAAGAAAAAAGAAGTTAGAAAGAAGGAAGAAAGAAGTAAGGAAGAGAGAAGTAAGAAAGAAGTAAGAAAGAAGTAAGAAAGAAAGAAGAAAGAAAGAAGAAAGAAAGAAGAAAAAAGAAGTTAGAAAGAAGTAAGAAAGAAGTAAGAAAGAAGAAAGAAAGAAGTAAGAAAGAAGAAAGAAAGAAAGAAGAAAGAAGTAAGAAAGAAGTAATAAAGAAGTAAAAAAGAAGTAAGAAAGAAGTAAGAAAGAAAGAAGAAAGAAGGAAGAAAGAAGTAAGAAAGAAGTAAGAAAGAAGTTAAGAAAGAAGTACGAAAGAAGTAAGAAAGAAGTAAGAAAGAAAGAAGTAAGAAAGAAGTAAGAAAGAAGTAAGAAAGAAGTAAGAAGGAAGTAAGAAAGAAGAAAGAAGAAAGAAAGAAGTAAGAAAGAAGTAAGAAAGAAGTAAGAAAGAAAGAAGAAAGAAAGAAGAAAGAAAGAAGAAAGAAAGAAGTTAGAAAGAAGTAAGAAATAAGTAAGAAAGAAGTTAGAAAGAAGTTAGAAAGAAGTAAGAAAGAAGTAAGAAAGAAGTAAGAAAGAAGTAAGAAAGAAAGAAGTAAGAAAGAAATAAGAAAGAAGTTAGAAAGAAGTTAGAAAGAATTTAGAAATAAGAAAGAAAGAAGAAAGCAAGAAGAAAGAAAGAAAGAAGTAAGAAAGAAGTAAGAAAGAAGAAAGAAAGAAGAAAGAAGAAAGAAAGAAGAAAGAGAGAAGAAAGAGAGAAGAATGAAAGAAGAAAGAAAGAAGTAAGAAAGAAGTAAGAAAGAAGTAAGGGAGAAGTAAGAAAGAAGTAAGAAGGAATGAAGAAAGAAGTAAGAAAGAAGTAAGAAAGAAGTAAGAAAGAAGTAAGAAAGAAGTACGAAAGAAGTAAGAAAGTAGTAAGAAAGAAGTAAGAAAGAAGTACGAAAGAAGTACGAAAGAAGTAAGAAAGAAGGAAGAAAGAAAGCAGTAAGAAAGAAGTAAGAAAGAAGTAAGAAAGAAAGAAGAAAGAAAGAAGAAAGAAAGAAGAAATAAGAAGTTCGAAAGAAGTAAGAAAGAAGTAAGAAAGAAGAAAGAAAGAAGTAAGAAAGAAGTAAGAAAGAAGTAAGAAAGAAGTAAGAAAGAAGTAAGAAAGAAAGCAGAAAGACGGAAGAAAAAAATAAGAAAGAAGTAAGAAAGAAGTAAAGAAAGAAGTACGAAAGAAGTAAGAAAGAAGTAAGAAAGAAAGAAGTAAGAAAGAAGAAAGAAAGAAGAAAAAAGAAGTTAGAAAGAAGTAAGAAAGAAGTAAGAAAGAAGTATGAATGAAGTAAGAAAGAAGTAAGAAAGAAGTAAGAAAGAAAGAAGAAAGAAAGAAGAAAGAAGTAGGAAAGAAGTAAGAAAGAAGTAAGAAAGAAGTAAGAAAGAAGTAATAATAAAAAAAGTAAGAGAGAAGTAAGAAAGAAGTAAGAAAGAAAGAAGAAAAAAAGAAGAAAGAAAGAAGAAAGAAAGAAGAAAGAAAGAAGTTAGAAAGAAGTACGAAAGAAGTGAGAAAGAAGTAAGAAAGAAGTAAGAAAGAAAGAAGAAAGAAAGAAGAAAGAAGGAAGAAAGAAAGAAGTTAGAAAGAAGTAAGAAATAAGAAAGAAAGAAGAAAGAAAGAAGAAAGAAAGAAGAAAGAAAGAAGAAAGAAAGAACAAACAAAGAAGAAAGAAATAAGAAAGAAAGAGAGAAGAAAGAAAAAAGAAAGAAGAAAGAAAGAAAAAAGAAAGAAAGAAGAAACAAAGAAGAAAGAAAGAAAAAAGAAAGAAAATTAAGAAAGAAGTAAGAAAGAAGTAAGAAAGAAGTAAGAAAGAATTTAGAAAGAAGTTAGAAAGAAGTAAGAAAGAAGACAGAAAGAAAGAAGCAAGAAAGAAAGAAGAAAGAAGTTAGAAAGAATTTAGAAATAAGAAAGAAAGTAGAAAGCAAGAAGAAAGAAAGAAAGAAGTAAGAAAGAAGTAAGAAAGAAGTAAGAAAGTAAGAAGAAAGATGAAGAAAGAAAGAAGAAAGACAGAAGAAAGAGAGAAGGAAGAAAGAACAAAGAAAGAAGTAAGAAAGAAGTAAGAAAGAAGTAGGAAAGAAGTAAGAAAGAAGTAAGAAAGAAGTAAGAAAGAAGTAAGAAAGAAGTAAGGAGGAATGAAGAAAGAAGTAAGAAAGAAGTAAGAAAGAAGTAAGAAAGAAAGAAGTAAGAAAGAAATAAGAAAGAAGTTAGAAAGAAGTTAGAAAGAATTTAGAAATAAGAAAGAAAGAAGAAAGCAAGAAGAAAGAAAGAAAGAAGTAAGAAAGAAGTAAGAAAGAAGAAAGAAAGAAGAAAGAAGAAAGAAAGAAGAAAGAGAGAAGAAAGAGAGAAGAATGAAAGAAGAAAGAAAGAAGTAAGAAAGAAGTAAGAAAGAAGTAAGGGAGAAGTAAGAAAGAAGTAAGAAGGAATGAAGAAAGAAGTAAGAAAGAAGTAAGAAAGAAGTAAGAAAGAAGTAAGAAAGAAGTACGAAAGAAGTAAGAAAGTAGTAAGAAAGAAGTAAGAAAGAAGTACGAAAGAAGTACGAAAGAAGTAAGAAAGAAGGAAGAAAGAAAGCAGTAAGAAAGAAGTAAGAAAGAAGTAAGAAAGAAAGAAGAAAGAAAGAAGAAAGAAAGAAGAAATAAGAAGTTCGAAAGAAGTAAGAAAGAAGTAAGAAAGAAGTAAGAAAGAAGAAAGAAAGAAGTAAGAAAGAAGTAAGAAAGAAGTAAGAAAGAAGTAAGAAAGAAGTAAGAAAGAAAGCAGAAAGACGGAAGAAAAAAATAAGAAAGAAGTAAGAAAGAAGTAAAGAAAGAAGTACGAAAGAAGTAAGAAAGAAGTAAGAAAGAAAGAAGTAAGAAAGAAGAAAGAAAGAAGAAAAAAGAAGTTAGAAAGAAGTAAGAAAGAAGTAAGAAAGAAGTATGAATGAAGTAAGAAAGAAGTAAGAAAGAAGTAAGAAAGAAAGAAGAAAGAAAGAAGAAAGAAGTAGGAAAGAAGTAAGAAAGAAGTAAGAAAGAAGTAAGAAAGAAGTAATAATAAAAAAAGTAAGAGAGAAGTAAGAAAGAAGTAAGAAAGAAAGAAGAAAAAAAGAAGAAAGAAAGAAGAAAGAAAGAAGAAAGAAAGAAGTTAGAAAGAAGTACGAAAGAAGTGAGAAAGAAGTAAGAAAGAAGTAAGAAAGAAAGAAGAAAGAAAGAAGAAAGAAGGAAGAAAGAAAGAAGTTAGAAAGAAGTAAGAAATAAGAAAGAAAGAAGAAAGAAAGAAGAAAGAAAGAAGAAAGAAAGAACAAACAAAGAAGAAAGAAATAAGAAAGAAAGAGAGAAGAAAGAAAAAAGAAAGAAGAAAGAAAGAAAAAAGAAAGAAAGAAGAAACAAAGAAGAAAGAAAGAAAAAAGAAAGAAAATTAAGAAAGAAGTAAGAAAGAAGTAAGAAAGAAGTAAGAAAGAATTTAGAAAGAAGTTAGAAAGAAGTAAGAAAGAAGACAGAAAGAAAGAAGCAAGAAAGAAAGAAGAAAGAAGTTAGAAAGAATTTAGAAATAAGAAAGAAAGTAGAAAGCAAGAAGAAAGAAAGAAAGAAGTAAGAAAGAAGTAAGAAAGAAGTAAGAAAGTAAGAAGAAAGATGAAGAAAGAAAGAAGAAAGACAGAAGAAAGAGAGAAGGAAGAAAGAACAAAGAAAGAAGTAAGAAAGAAGTAAGAAAGAAGTAGGAAAGAAGTAAGAAAGAAGTAAGAAAGAAGTAAGAAAGAAGTAAGAAAGAAGTAAGGAGGAATGAAGAAAGAAGTAAGAAAGAAGTAAGAAAGAAGTAAGAAAGAAGTAAGAAAGAAGTAAGAAAGAAGTAAGAAAGAAGTAAGAAAGAAGAAAGAAAGAAGAAAGAAAGAAGTAAGAAAGAAAGAATTAAGAAAGAAGAAAGAAAGAAGAAAGAAAGAAGTAAGAAAGAAGTAAGAAAGAAGTAAGAAAGAAGTAAGAAAGAAAGAAGAAAGAAAGAAGAAAGAAAGAAGAAAGAAAGAAGAAAGAAAGAAGAAACAAGTTAGAAAGAATTAAGAAAGAAGTAAGAAAGAAGTAAGAAATACGTTAGAAAGAAGTAAGAAAGAAGTAAGAAAGAATTATGAAGAAGTAAGAAAGAAGTAAGAAAGAAGAAAAAAGTAAGAAAGAAGTAAGAAAGAAGTAAGAAAGAAGTAAGAAAGAAGTAAAAAAGAAAGAAGAAAGAAAGAAGAAAGAAAGAAAGAAGAAAGAAAGAAGAAATAAAGAAGAAAGAAAGAAGAAAGAAAGAAGAGAGAAAGAGAGAAGAAAGAATGAAAAAAGAAAGAAGAAAGAAAGAAGAAAGAGAGAAGAAAGAAGAAAGAAAGAAGAAAGAAAGAAGAAAGAAAGAAATAAGAAAGAAAAAAGAAAGAAAGAAGAAAGAAAGAGGAAAGAAAGAAGAAAGAATGAAGAAAGAAAGAAGAAAGAAAGAAGAAAGAAAGAAAACAGAAAGAAAGAATTAAGAAAGAAGTAAGAAAGAAGTAAGAAAGAAAGAAGAAAGAAAGAAGAAAGAAGAAAGAAAGAAAGAAGAAAGAAGTAAGAAAGAAGTAAGAAAGAAGTAAGAAAGAAAGAAGAAAGAAAGAAGAAAGAAAGAAAGAAAGAAGAAAGAAGTAAGAAAGAATTAAGAATGAAGTAAGAAAGAAAGAAGAAAGAAGTAAGAAAGAAGTATGAAAGTAGTAAGATAGAAAGAAGAAAGAAAGAAGAAAGAAAGAAAGAAGAAAGAAAGAAGAAATAAAGAAGAAAGAAAGAAGAAAGAAAGAAGAATGAAAAAAAGAAAGAAAGAAGAAAGAAAGAGGAAAGAAAGAAGAAAGAAAGAAAGAAGAAAGAAAGAAAAAAGAAAGAAAGAATCAAGAAAGAATTAAGAAAGAAGTAAAAAAGAAAGAAGAAAGAAAGAAGAAAGAAGAAAGAAAGAAAGAAGAAAGAAGTAAGAAAGAAGTAAGAAAGAAGTAAGAAAGAAGTAAAAAAGAAGTAAGAAAGAAGAAAGAAAGAAGTAAGAAAGAAGAAAGAAAGAAGTAAGAAAGAAGAAAGAAAGAACTACGAAAGAAGTAAGAAAGAAAGAAGAAAGAAAGAAGAAAGAAAGAAGAAAAAAGAAGTTAGAAAGAAGTAAGAAAGAAGTAAGAAAGAAGAAAGAAAGAAGTAAGAAAGAAGAAAGAAAGAAAGAAGAAAGAAGTAAGAAAGAAGTAAGAAAGAAGTAAGAAAGAAGTAAGTAAGAAAGAAGTAAGAAAGAAGAAAGAAAGAAGTAAGAAAGAAGAAAGAAAGAAAGAAGAAAGAAGTAAGAAAGAAGTAAGAAAGAAGTACGAAAGAAGTAAGAATGAAGTAAGAAAGAAAGAAGTAAGAAAGAAGTAAGAAAGAAGTAAGAAAGCAGAAAGAAAGAAGTACGAAAGAAGTAAGAAAGAAGTGAGAAAGAAAGAAGAAAGAAAGAAGTAAGAAAGAAGTAAGAAAGAAAGAAGAAAGAAAGAAGAAAGAAAGAAGAAAGAAAGAAGAAAAAAGAAGTTAGAAAGAAGTAAGAAAGAAGTAAGAAAGAAAAAAGAAATAAGTAAGAAAGAAGAAAGAAAGAAAGAAGAAAGAAGTAAGAAAGAAGTAAGAAAGAAGTAAGAAAGAAGTAAGTAAGAAAGAAGTAAGAAAGAAGAAAGAAAGAAGTAAGAAAGAAGAAAGAAAGAAAGAAGAAATAAGTAAGAAAGAAGTAAGAAAGAAGTACGAAAGAAGTAAGAAAGAAGTAAGAAAGAAAGAAGTAAGAAGAAGTAAGAAAGAAGTAAGAAAGAAAGAAGAAAAAAGTAGAAAGAAAGAAGAAAGAAAGAAGAAAAAAGAAGTTAGAAAGAAGTAAGAAAGAAGTAAGAAAGAAGAAAGAAAGAAGTAAGAAAGAAGAAAGAAATAAAGAAGAAAGAAGTAAGAAAGAAGTAAGAAAGAAGTAAGAAAGAAGTAAGAAAGAAGTAAGAAAGAAAGAAGAAAGAAGGAAGAAAGAAGTAAGAAAAAAGTACGAAAGAAGTAAGAAAGAAGTAAGAAAGAAAGAAGTAAGAAAGAAGAAAGAAAGAAGTAAGAAAGAAAGAAGAAAGAAAGAAGTAAGAAAGAAGTAAGAAAGAAAGAAGAAAGAAAGAAGAAAGAAAGAAGAAAGAAAGAAGAAAGAAAGAAGAAAAAAGAAGTTAGAAAGAAGTAAGAAAGAAGTAAGAAAGAAGAAAGAAAGGAGTAAGAAAGGAGTAAGGGAGAAGTAAGAAAGAAGTAAGAAGGAATGAAGAAAGAAGTAAGAAAGAAATAAGAAAGAAGTAAGAAAGAAGTAAGAAAGAAGTACGAAAGAAGTACGAGAGAAGAAAGAAAGAAGAAAGAAAGAAGAAAGAAAGAAGAAAAAAGAAGTTAGAAAGAAGTAAGAAAGAAGTAAGAAAGAAGTAAGAAAGAAGAAAGAAATATGTAAGAAAGAAGAAAGAAAGAAGTAAGAAAGAAGAAAGAAAGAAGTAAGAAATAAGTAAGAAAGAAGTAAGAAAGAAAGCAGAAAGAAGGAAGAAAGAAATAAGAAAGAAGTAAGAAAGAAGTAAAGAAAGAAGTACGAAAGAAGTAAGAAAGAAGTAAGAAAGAAAGAAGTAAGAAAGAAGTAAGAAAGAAGTAAGAAATAAGTAAGAAAGAAGAAAGAAAGAAGTAAGAAAGAAGAAAGAAAGAAGTAAGAAAGAAGAAAGAAAGAAGTACAAAAGAAGTAAGAAAGAAAGAAGAAAGAAAGAAGTAAGAAAGAAGTAAGAAAGAAAGAAGAAAGAAAGAAGAAAGAAAGAAAGAAGAAAGAAGTAAGAAAGAAGTAAGAAAGAAGTAAGAAAGAAGTAAGTAAGAAAGAAGTAAGAAAGAAGAAAGAAAGAAGTAAGAAAGAAGAAAGAAAGAAGAAAGAAGTAAGAAAGAATTAAGAAAGAAGTAAGAATGAAGTAAGAAAGAAAGAAGTAAGAAAGAAGTAAGAAAGAAGTAAGAAAGAAAGAAGAAATAAAGAAGAAAGAAAGAAGAAAAAAGAAGTTAGAAAGAAGTAAGAAAGAAGAAAGAAAGAAGAAAGAAAGAAGTAAGAAAGAAGAGAGAAAGAAAGAAGAAAGAAGTAAGAAAGAAGTAAGAAAGAAGTAAGAAAGAAGTAAGTAAGAAAGAAGTAAGAAAGAAGAAAGAAAGAAGTAAGAAAGAAGAAAGAAAGAAAGAAGAAATAAGTAAGAAAGAAGTAAGAAAGAAAGAAGAAAGAAAGAAGAAAGAAAGAAGAAAGAAAGAAGAAAGAGAGAAGTAAGAAAGAAGTAAGAAAGAAGTAAGAAAGAAGTAAGAAAGAAAGAAGAAAGAAGGAAGAAAGAAGTAAGAAAGAAGTACGAAAGAAGTAAGAAAGAAGTAAGAAAGAAAGAAGTAAGAAAGAAGAAAGAAAGAAGTAAGAAAGAAAGAAGAAAGAAAGAAGTAAGAAAGAAGTAAGGAAGAAAGAAGAAAGAAAGAAGAAAGAAAGAAGAAAGAAAGAAGAAAAAAGAAGTTAGAAAGAAGTAAGAAAGAAGTAAGAAAGAAGAAAGAAAGAAGTAAGAAAGAAGAAAGAAAGAAGAAAGAAAGAAAGAAGAAAGAAAGAAGAAAGAAGAAAGAAGTAAGAAAGAAGTAAGAAAGAAATAAGAAAGAAGTAAGAAAGAAGAAAGAAAGAAGTAAGAAAGAAGTAAGGGAGAAGTTAGAAAGAAGTAAGAAGGAATGAAGAATGAAGTAAGAAAGAAATAAAAAGAAGTAAGAAAGAAGTACGAAAGAAGTACGAGAGAAGTAAGAAAGAAGGAAGAAAGAAAGAAGCACGAAAGAAGTACGAGAGAAGAAAGAAAGAAGAAAGAAAGAAGAAAGAAAGAAGAAAAAAGAAGTTAGAAAGAAGTAAGAAAGAAGAAAGAAAGAAGAAAAAAGAAGTTAGAAAGAAGTAAGTAAGAAGTAAGAAAGAAGAAAGAAAGAAGAAAGAAAGAAAGAAGAAAGAAAGTAGAAAGAAGTAAGAAAGAAGTAGGAAAGAAGTAAGAAAGAAGTAAGAAAGAAAGATGAAAGAAAGAAGAAAGAAAGAAGAAAGAAAGAAGTTAGAAAGAAGTAAGAAAGAAGTGAGAAAGAAGTAAGAAAGAAGTAAGAAAGAAAGAAGAAAGAAGTAAGAAAGAAGTAAGAAAGAAGTAAGAAAGAAAGAAGAAAGAAGTAAGAAAGAAGTAAGAAAGAAGTAAGAATGAAAGAAGAAAGAAAGAAGAAAGAAAGAAGAAAGAAAGAAGTTAGAAAGAAGAAAGAAAGAAAGAAGTTAGAAAGAAGTAAGAAATAAGAAAGAAAGAAGAAAGAAAGAAGAAAGAAAGAAGTTAGAAAGAAGTAAGAAAGAAGTGAGAAAGAAGTAAGAAAGAAAGAAGAAAGAAAGAAGAAAGAAAGAAAGAAGAAAGAAAGTAGAAAGAAGTAAGAAAGAAGTAGGAAAGAAGTAAGAAAGAAGTAAGAAATAAAGATGAAAGAAAGAAGAAAGAAAGAAGAAAGAAAGAAGTTAGAAAGAAGTAAGAAATAAGTGAGAAAGAAGTAAGAAAGAAGTAAGAAAGAAAGAAGAAAGAAGTAAGAAAGAAGTAAGAAAGAAGTAAGAAAGAAAGAAGAAAGAAGTAAGAAAGAAGTAAGAAAGAAGTAAGAATGAAAGAAGAAAGAAAGAAGAAAGAAAGAAGAAAGAAAGAAAGAAGTTAGAAAGAAGAAAGAAAGAAAGAAGTTAGAAAGAAGTAAGAAATAAGAAAGAAAGAAGAAAGAAAGAAGAAAGAAAGAAGTAAGAAAGAAGTAAGAAAGAAGAAAGAAATAAGTAAGAAAGAAGAAAGAAAGAAGTAAGAAAGAAGAAAGAAAGAAGTAAGAAGAAAGAAAGAAGTACGAAAGAAGTAAGAAAGAAAGAAGAAAGAAAGAAGTAAGAAAGAAGTAAGAAAGAAAGAAGAAAGAAAGAAGAAAGAAAGAAGAAAAAAGAAGTTAGAAAGAAGTAAGAAAGAAGAAAGAAAGAAGTAAGAAAGTAGAAAGAAAGAAAGAAGAAAGAAGTAAGAAAGAAGTAAGAAAGAAGTAAGAAAGAAGTAAGTAAGAAAGAAGTAAGAAAGAAGAAAGAAAGAAGTAAGAAAGAAGAAAGAAAGAAGAAAGAAGTAAGAAAGAAGTAAGAAAGAAGTACGAAAGAAGTAAGAATGAAGTAAGAAAGAAAGAAGTAAGAAAGAAGTAAGAAAGAAAGAAGAAAGAAAGAAGAAAGAAAGAAGAAAAAAGAAGATAGAAAGAAGTAAGAAAGAAGTAAGAAAGAAGAAAGAAAGAAGTAAGAAAGAAGAGAGAAAGAAAGAAGAAAGAAGTAAGAAAGAAGTAAGAAAGAAGTAAGAAAGAAGTAAGTAAGAAAGAAGTAAGAAAGAAGAAAGAAGTAAGAAAGAAGAAAGAAAGAAAGAAGAAATAAGTAAGAAAGAAGTAAGAAAGAAGTACGAAAGAAGTAAGAAAGAAGTAAGAAAGAAAGAAGTAAGAAGAAGTAAGAAAGAAGTAAGAAAGAAAGAAGTAAGAAAGAAGTAAGAAAGAAAGAAGAAAGAAAGAAGAAAGAAAGAAGAAAAAAGAAGATAGAAAGAAGTAAGAAAGAAGTAAGAAAGAAGAAAGAAAGAAGTAAGAAAGAAGAGAGAAAGAAGAAAGAAAGAAGAAAGAAAAAAGAAAAAAGAAGTTAGAAAGAAGTAAGAAAGAAGTAAGAAAGAAGAAAGAAAGAAGTAAGAAAGAAGAAAGAATGAAAGAAGAAAGAAGTAAGAAAGAAGTAAGAAAGAAGTAAGAAAGAAGTAAGAAAGAAGTAAGAAAGAAAGAAGAAAGAAGGAAGAAAGAAGTAAGAAAGAAGTACGAAAGAAGTAAGAAAGAAGTAAGAAAGAAAGAAGTAAGAAAGAAGAAAGAAAGAAGTAAGAAAGAAAGAGGAAAGAAAGAAGTAAGAAAGAAGTAAGGAAGAAAGAAGAAAGAAAGAAGAAAGAAAGAAGAAAGAAAGAAGAAAAAAGAAGTTAGAAAGAAGTAAGAAAGAAGTAAGAAAGAAGAAAGAAAGAAGTAAGAAAGAAGAAAGAAAGAAGAAAGAAAGAAAGAAGAAAGAAAGAAGAAGGAAAGAAAAAAGAAAGAAAGAATTAAGAAAGAATTAAGAAAGAAGTAAGAAAGAAAGAAGAAAGAAAGAAGAAAGAAAGAAGTAAGAAAGAAGAAAGAAAGAAAGCAGAAATAAGGAAGAAAGAAGTAAGAAAGAAGTAAGAAAGAAAGAAGAAAGAAAGAAGAAAGAAAGAAGAAAGAAAGAAGTTAGAAAGAAGTAAGAAAGAAGTAAGAAAGAAGTAAGAAAGAAGTAAGAAATAAAGAAGAAAGAAGTAAGAAAGAAGTAAGAAAGAAAGAAGAAAGAAAGAAGAAAGAAAGAAGAAAAAAGAAGTTAGAAAGAAGTAAGTAAGAAGTAAGAAAGAAGAAAGAAAGAAGAAAGAAAGAAGAAAGAAAGAAAGAAGAAAGAAAGTAGAAAGAAGTAAGAAAGAAGTAGGAAAGAAGTAAGAAAGAAGTAAGAAAGAAAGATGAAAGAAAGAAGAAAGAAAGAAGAAAGAAAGAAGTTAGAAAGAAGTAAGAAAGAAGTGAGAAAGAAGTAAGAAAGAAGTAAGAAAGAAAGAAGAAAGAAGTAAGAAAGAAGTAAGAAAGAAGTAAGAAAGAAAGAAGAAAGAAGTAAGAAAGAAGTAAGAAAGAAGTAAGAATGAAAGAAGAAAGAAGAAAGAAAGAAGAAAGAAAGAAAGAAGTTAGAAAGAAGAAAGAAAGAAAGAAGTTAGAAAGAAGTAAGAAATAAGAAAGAAAGAAGAAAGAAAGAAGAAAGAAAGAAGAAAGAAAGAAGAAAGAAAGAAGAAAGAAAGAAGAAAGACAGAAGAAAGAAAGAAGAAAGAAATAAGAGAGAAAGAGAGAAGAAAGAAAGAAAAAAGAAAGAAGAAAGAAAGAAGAAAGAGAGAAGAAAGAGAGAAGAAAGAAAGAAGAAAGAAAGAAGAAAGAAGAAAGAAAGAAGAAAGAAAGAAGAAAGAAAGAAAGAAGAAAGAAAAAAGAAAGAAAGAAGAAAGAAAGAGGAAAGAAAGAAGAAAGAAAGAAAGAAGAAAGAAAGAAGAAAGAAAGAAGAAAGAAAGAAAAAATAAAGAAAGAATTAAGAAAGAAGTAATAAAGAAGAAAGAAAGAAGAAAGAAAGAAGAAAGAAGAAAGAAAGAAACAAAGAAAGAATTAAGAAAGAAGTAAGAAAGAAGTTAGAAATAAGTAAGAAAGAAGACAGAAAGAAAGAAGTAAGAAAGAAATAAGAAAGAAGTTACAAAGAAGTTAGAAAGAATTTAGAAATAAGAAAGAAAGAAGAAAGCAAGAAGAAAGAAAGAAAGAAGTAGGAAAGAAGTAAGAAAGAAGTAAGAAATTAAGAAGAAAGATGAAGAAAGAAAGAAGAAAGAGAGAAGAAAGTGAGAAGAAAGAAAGAAAAAAGAAAGAAGTAAGAAAGAAGTAAGAAAGAAGTAAGAAAGAAGAAAGAAAGAAGTAAGAAAGAAGAAAGAAGAAAAAAAGAAGAAAAAAGAAGTTAGAAAGAAGTAAGAAAGAAGTACGAAAGAAGTAAGAAAGAAGTAAGAAAGAAAGCAGAAATAAGGAAGAAAGAAGTAAGAAAGAAGTAAGAAAGAAAGAAAAAAGAAGTTAGAAAGAAAGAAGAAAAAAGAAGTTAGAAAGAAGTAAGAAAGAAGTAAGAAACAAGAAAGAAAGAAGAAAGAAAGAAAGAAGAAAGAAAGAAGAAAGAAGTAAGAAGTAAGAAAGAAGTAAGAAAGAAAGCAGAAATAAGGAAGAAAGAAGTAAGAAATTAGTGAGAAAGAAAGAAGAAAGAAAGAAGAAAGAAAGAAGAAAGAAAGAAGTTAGAAAGAAGTAAGAAAGAAGTAAGAAAGAAGTAAGAAAGAAGTAAGAAATAAAGAAGAAAGAAGTAAGAAAGAAGTAAGAAAGAAGTAAGAAAGAAGTAAGAAATAAAGAAGTAAGAAGTACGAAAGAAGTAAGAAAGAAGTAAGAAAGAAAGAAGAAAGAAAGAAGAAAGAAAGAAGAAAGAAAGAAGAAAGAAAGAAAGAAGTTATAAAGAAGTAAGAAATAAGAAAGAAAGAAGAAAGAAAGAAGAAAGAAAGAAGAAAGAAAGAAAGAAGAAAGAAAGAAGAAAGAAAGAAGAAAGAAAGAACAAAGAAAGAAGAAAGAAAGAGAGAAGAAAGAAAGAAAAAAGAAAGAAGAAAGAAAGAAAAAAGAAAGAAAGAATTAAGAAAGAAGTAAGAAAGAAGTAAGAAAGAAATTAGAAAGAAAGAAGAAAGAAGAAAGAAGAAAGAAAGAAAAAAAGAAAGAAGTAAGAAAGAAGTAAGAAAGAAGTAAGAAAGAAGTTAGAAAGAAGTTAGAAAGAAGTTAGAAAGAAGTAAGAAAGAAGACAGAAAGAAAGAAGTAAGAAAGAAATAAGAAAGAAGTTAGAAAGAAGTTAGAAAGAATTTAGAAATAAGAAAGAAAGAAGAAAGCAAGAAGAAAGAAAGAAAGAAGTAAGAAAGAAGTAAGAAAGAAGTAAGAAAGTAAGAAGAAAGATGAAGAAAGAAAAAGAAAGAGAAGAAAGAGAGGAGAAAGAAAGAAAAAAGAATGAAGTAAGAAAGAAGTAAGAAAGAAGTAAGAAAGAAGTAAGGAGGAATGAAGAAAGAAGTAAGAAAGAAGTAAGAAAGAAGTAAGAAAGAAGTAAGAAAGAAGTAAGAAAGAAGTAAGAAAGATTTAAGAAAGAAGTAAGAAAGAAGTAAGAAAGAAGAAAGAAAGAAGTAAGAAAGAAGAAAGAAAGAAGAAAGAAAGAAGAAAAAAGAAGTTAGAAAGAAGTAAGAAAGAAGTAAGAAAGAAGTAAGAAATAAGTAAGAAAGAAGTAAGAAGGAAGAAAGAAAGAAGTAAGAAAGAAGAAAGAAAGAAAGAAGAAAGAAATAAGAAAGAAGTAAGAAAGAAGTGAGAAAGAAGTAAGAAAGAAGTAAGAAAGAAAGAAGAAAGAAAGAAGGAAGAAAGAAGAAAAAAGAAGTTAGAAAGAAGTAAGAAAGAAGTAAGAAAGAAGAAAGAAAGAAGTAAGAAAGCAGAAAGAAAGAAGTAAGAAAGAATTAAGAAAGAAAGAAGTAAGAAAAAAGTAAGAAAGCAGTAAGAAAGAAGTAAGAAAGAAAGAAGAAAGAAAGAAGAAAGAAAGAAGAAAGAAAGAAGAAAGAAAGAAGTAAGAAAGAGGAAAGAAAGAAGTAAGAAAGAAGAAAGAAAGAAGGAAGAAAGAAGTAAGAAAGAGGTACGAAAGAAGTAAGAAAGAAGTAAGAAATAAAGAAGTAAGAAAGAAGAAAGAAAGAAGTAAGAAAGAAAGAAGAAAGAAAGAAGAAAGAAGAAAAAAGAAGTTAGAAAGAAGTAAGAAAGAAGTAAGAAAGAAGTAAGAAAGAAGAAAGAAAGAAGTAAGAAAGAAGAAAGAAAGAAGAAAGAAGTAAGAAAGAAGTAAGAAAGAAGTAAGAAAGAAGTAAGAAAGAAAGAAGAAAGAAAGAAGAAAGAAAGAAGTAAGAAAGAAGAAAGAAAGAAGAAAGAAGAAAGAAAGAAGAAAGAGAGAAGAAAGAGAGAAGAATGAAAGAAGAAAGAAAGAAGTAAGAAAGAAGTAAATAGGAATGAAGAATGAAGTAAGAAAGAAATAAGAAAGAAGTATGAAAGAAGTAAGAAAGAAGTACGAAGGAAGTACGAAAGAAGTAAGAAAGAAGGAAGAAAGAAAGAAGTAAGAAAGAAGTAAGAAAGAAGAAAGAAATAAGTAAGAAAGAAGAAAGAAAGAAGGAAGAAAGAAGAAAGAAAGAAGTAAGAAAGAAATAAGAAAGAAAGAAGAAAGAAAGAAGAAAGAAAGAAGAAAAAAGAAGTTAGATAGAAGTAAGTAAGAAGTAAGAAAGAAGTAAGAAAGAAGAAAGAAAGAAGAAAGAAAGAAAGAAGAAAGAAAGAAGAAAGAATTAAGAAAGAAGTAAGAAAGAAGTTAGAAAGAAGTAAGAAAGAAGTAAGAATAAAAAAAGTAAGAAAGAAGTAAGAAAGAAGTAAGAAAGAAAGAAGAAAGAAAGAAGAAAGAAAGAAGAAAGAAAGAAGTTAGAAAGAAGTAAGAAACAAGTGAGAAAGAAGTAAGAAAGAAGTAAGAAAGAAAGAAGAAAGAAGTAAGAAAGAAGTAAGAAAAAGTAAGAAAGAAAGAAGAAAGAAGTAAGAAAGAAGTAAGAAAGAAGTAAGAATGAAAGAAGAAAGAAAGAAGAAAGAAAGAAGAAAGAAAGAAGAAAGAAAGAAAGAAGTTAGAAAGAAGAAAGAAAGAAAGAAGTTAGAAAAAAGAAATAGGAAAGAAAGAAGAAAGAAAGAAGAAAGAAAGAAGAAAGAAAGAAAGAAGAAAGAAAGAAGAAAGAAAGAAGAAAGAAAGAAGAAAGAAAGAAGAAAGAAAGAAGAGAGAAAGAGAGAAGAAAGAAAGAAAAAAGAAAGAAGAAAGAAAGAAGAAAGAGAGAAGAAAGAAAGAAAAAAGGAAGAAGAAAGAAGAAAGAAAGAAGAAAGAAAGAAGAAAGAAAGAAAGAAGAAAGAAAAAAGAAAGAAAGAAGAAAGAAAGAGGAAAGAAAGAAGAAAGAAAGAAAGAAGAAAGGAAGAAGAAAGAAAGAAGAAAGAAGAAAGAAAGAAACAAAGAAAGAAGTAAGAAAGAAGTAAGAAAGAAGTTAGAAAGAAGTAAGAAAGAAGACAGAAAGAAAGAAGTAAGAAAGAAATAAGAAAGAAGTCAGAAAGAAGTTAGAAAGAATTTAGAAATAAGAAAGAAAGAAGAAAGCAAGAAGAAAGAAAGAAAGAAGTAAGAAAGAAGTAAGAAAGAAGTTAGAAAGAAATAAGAAAGAAGTTAGAAAGAATGAAGAAAGAAGTAAGAAAGAAGTAAGGAAGAAAGAAGAAAGATGAAGAAAGAAAGAAGAAAGAGAGAAGAAAGAGAGAAGAAAGAAAGAAAAAAGAAAGAAGTAAGAAAGAAGTAAGAAAGAAGTAAGAAAGAAGTAAGAAAGAAGAAAGAAAGAAAGAAGAAAGAAGTAAGAAAGAAGAAAGAAAGAAGTAAGAAAGGAGTAAGAAAGAAGTAAGAAAGAAAGACGAAAGAAGGAAGAAAGAAGTAAGAGAGAAGTAAGAAAGAAGTAAAGAAAGAGGTACGAAAAAAGTAAGAAAGAAGAAAGAAAGAAAGAATTAAGAAAGAAGTAAGAAAGAAGTAAGAAATAAGAAAGAAAGAAGAAAGAAAGAAAGAAGAAAGAAAGAAGAAAGAAGTAAGAAAGAAGTAAAAAAGAAGTAAGAAAGAAGTAAGAAAGAAAGAAGAAAGAAAGAAGAAAGAAAGAAGAAAGAAAGAAGTTAGAAAGAAGTAAGAAAGAAGTAAGAAAGAAGTAAGAAAGAAGTAAGAAAGAAAGAAGAAAGAAGTAAGAAAGAAGTAAGAAAGAAGTAAGAAAGAAGTAAGAAATAAAGAAGTAAGAAGTAAGAAAGAAGTAAGAAAGAAGTAAGAATGAAAGAAGAAAGAAAGAAGAAAGAAAGAAGAAAGAAAGAAGAAAGAAGGAAGAAAGAAAGAAAGAAGTTAGAAAGAAGTAAGAAATAAGAAAGAAAGAAGAAAGAAAGAACAAAGAAAGAAGAAAGAAAGAAGAAAGAAAGAGAGAAGAAAGAAAGAAAAAAGAAAGAAGAAAGAAAGAAAAAAGAAAGAAAGAATTAAGAAAGAAGTAAGAAAGAAATAAGAAAGAAATTAGAAAGAAAGAAGAAAGAAGAAAGAAAGAAACAAAGAAAGAATTAAGAAAGAAGTAAGAAAGAAGTAAGGGAGAAGTAAGAAAGAAATAAGAAAGAAGTAAGAAAGAAGTAAGAAAGAAGTAAGAAAGCAGTAAGAAAGAAGTAAGAAAGAAGAAAGAAAGAAGTAGGAAAGAACAAAGAGAGAAGAAAGAAGAAAAAAGAAGTAAGAAAGAAGTAAGAAAGAAGTAAGAAAGAAGTAAGAAAGAAGTAAGAAAGAAGAAAGAAAGAAAGAAGAAAGTAGTAAGAAAGAAGAAAGAAAGAAGTTAGAAAGGAGTAAGAAAGAAGTAAGAAAGAAAGACGAAAGAAGGAAGAAAGAAGTAAGAGAGAAGTAAGAAAGAAGTAAAGAAAGAGGTACGAAAAAAGTAAGAAAGAAGTAAGAAAGAAAGAATTAAGAAAGAAGTAAGAAAGAAAGAAGAAAGAAAAAAGAAAGAAAGAAGAAAGAAAGAGGAAAGAAAGAAGAAAGAAAGAAGAAAGAAATAAGAAAGAAAGAAGAAAGAAAGAAGAAAGAAAGAAAAAAGAAAGAAAGAAGAAAGAAGTAAGAAAGAAGTAAGAAAGAAAGAAGAACGAAAGAAGGAAGAAAGAAGAAAAAAGAAGTTAGAAAGAAGTAAGAAAGAAGTAAGAAGGAAGAAAGAAAGAAGTAAGAAAGAAGAAAGAAAGAAGAAAGAAAGAAGTAAGAAAGAAAGAAGAAAGAAAGAAGAAAGAAATAAGAAAGAAAGAAGAAAGAATGAAGAAAGAAAGAAAGAAGAAAGAAAGAAGAAATAAAGAAGAAAGAAAGAAGAAAGAAAGAAAAAGAAGAAAGAAATAAGAAAGAAGAAAGAAATAAGAAAGAAGAAAGAAAGAAGAAAGAAATAAGAAAGAAAGAAAGAAGAAAGAAAAAAGAAAGAAAGAAGAAAGAAAGAGAGAAACAAAGAAAGAAGAAAGAAAAAAATAAGAAAGAAGTAAGAAAGAAGTAAGAAAGAAGTAAGAAAGAAGTAAGAAAGAAAGAAGAAAGAAAGAAGAAAGAAAGAAGAAAGAAATAAATTAGAAAGAATTAAGAAAGAAGTAAGAAAGAAGTAAGAAATAAGTTAGAAAGAAGTAAGTAAGAGGTTAGAAAGAACTAAGAAAGAAGTAAGAAAGAAGTAAGAAAGAAAGAAGAAATAAGTAAGAAAGAAGTAAGAAAGAAGTAAGAAAGAAATAAGAAATAAGTAAGAAAGAAAGAAGTAAGAAAGAAGTAAGAAAGAACTAAGAGAGAAGTAAGAAAGAAAGAAGAAAGAAAGAAGAAAGAAAGAAGAAAGAAAGAAGAAAGAAAGAAAGAAGAAAGAAAGAAGAAAGAAAGAAGAAATAAAGAAGAATGAAAGGAGAAATAAAGGAGAAAGAAAGAGAGAATAAAGAAAGAAAAAAAGAAAGAAGAAAGAAAGAAGAAAGAGAGAAGAAAGAGAGAAGAAAGAAAGAAGAAAGAAAGAAGAAAGAAAGAAAGAAGAAAGAAAGAAAGAAGGAAAGAAGAAAGAAAGAAGAAAGAAAGAAGAAAGAAAGAAGAAAGAAAGAAAAAAGAAAGAAAGAATTAAGAAAGAAGTAAGAAAGAAGTAAGAAAGAAAGAAGAAAGAAAGAAGAAAGAAGAAAGAAAGAAACAAAGAAAGAAGTAAGAAAGAAGTAAGAAAGAAACAAAGAAAGAAGTAAGAAAGAAGTAAGAAAGAAGTAAGAAAGAAGACAGAAAGAACGAAGTAAGAAAGAAATAAGAAAGAAGTTAGAAAGAAGTTAGAAAGAATTTAGAAATAAGAAAGAAAGAAGAAAGCAAGAAGAAAGAAAGAAAGAAGTAAGAAAGAAGTAAGAAAGAAGTTAGAAAGAAATAAGAAAGAAGTTAGAAAGAATGAAGAAAGAAGTAAGAAAGAAGTAAGGAAGAAAGAAGAAAGAAGTAAGAAAGAAACAAAGAAAGAAGTAAGAAAGAAGTAAGAAAGAAGTAAGAAAGAAGTAAGAAAGAAAGAAGTAAGAAAGAAGTAAGAAAGAAGTAAGAAAGAAAGAAGAAAGAAAGAAGAAAGAAGAAAGAAAGAAGAAAGAATGAAGAAAGAAAGAAAGAAGAAAGAAAGAAGAAATAAAGAAGAAAGAAAGAAGAAAGAAAGAAAAAAGAAAGAAAGAAGAAAGAAGTAAGAAAGAAGAAAGAAAGAAGAAAGAAGAAAGAAAGAAAGAAACAAAGAAAGAAGTAAGAAAGAAATAAGAAAGAAGTAAGAAAGAAGTAAGAAAGAAGAAAGAAAGAAGTAAGAAAGAAGTAAGAAAGAAATAAGAAAGAAGTAAGAAAGAAGTAAGAAAGAAGTAAGAAAGCAGTAAGAAAGAAGTAAGAAAGAAGAAAGAAAGAAGTAAGAAAGAACAAAGAAAGAAGAAAGAAGAAAAAAGAAGTAAGAAAGAAGTAAGAAAGAAGTAAGAAAGAAGTAAGAAAGAAGAAAGAATGAAAGAAGAAAGAAGTAAGAAAGAAGAAAGAAAGAAGTAAGAAAGGAGTAAGAAATAAGTAAGAAAGAAAGACGAAAGAAGTAAGAAAGAAGTAAGAAAGAAAGAAGAAAGAAAGAAGGAAGAAAGAAGAAAAAAGAAGTTAGAAAGAATTAAGAAAGAAGTAAGAAAGAAGTAAGAAAGAAGTTAGAAAGAAGTAAGAAAGAAGTTAGAAAGAATGAAGAAAGAAGTAAGAAAGAAGTAAGGAAGAAAGAAGAAAGAAGTAAGAAAGAAGTAAGAAAGAAGTAAGAAATAAGTAAGAAAGAAGTAAGAAAGAAGTAAGAAAGAAAGAAGAAAGAAAGAAGAAAGAAATAAGAAAGAAAGAAGAAAGAATGAAGAAAGAAAGAAAGAAAGAAGAAAGAAAGAAGAAATAAAGAAGAAAGAAAGAAGAAAGAAAGAAGAAAGAAGAAAGAAATAAGAAAGAAGAAAGAAATTAGAAAGAAGTAAGAAAGAAGAAAGAAATAAGAAAGAAAGAAAGAAGAAAGAAAAAAGAAAGAAAGAAGAAAGAAAGAGAGAAACAAAGAAAGAAGAAAGAAAAAAATAAGAAAGAAGTAAGAAAGAAGTAAGAAAGAAGTAAGAAAGAAGTAAGAAAGAAAGAAGAAAGAAAGAAGAAAGAAAGAAGAAAGAAATAAATTAGAAAGAATTAAGAAAGAAGTAAGAAAGAAGTAAGAAATAAGTTCGAAAGAAGTAAGTAAGAAGTTAGAAAGAACTAAGAAAGAAGTAAGAAAGAAGTAAGAAAGAAAGAAGAAATAAGTAAGAAAGAAGTAAGAAAGAAGTAAGAAAGAAGTAAGAAAGAAATAAGAAATAAGTAAGAAAGAAAGAAGTAAGAAAGAAGTAAGAAAGAACTAAGAGAGAAGTAAGAAAGAAAGAAGAAAGAAAGAAGAAAGAAAGAAGAAAGAAAGAAAGAAGAAAGAAAGAAGAAAGAAAGAAGAAATAAAGAAGAATGAAAGGAGAAATAAAGAAGAAAGAAAGAGAGAATAAAGAAAGAAAAAAAGAAAGAAGAAAGAAAGAAGAAAGAGAGAAGAAAGAGAGAAGAAAGAAAGAAGAAAGAAAGAAGAAAGAAAGAAAGAAGAAAGAAAGAAAGAAGGAAAGAAGAAAGAAAGAAGAAAGAAAGAAGAAAGAAAGAAGAAAGAAAGAAAAAAGAAAGAAAGAATTAAGAAAGAACTAAGAAAGAAGTAAGAAAGAAAGAAGAAAGAAAGAAGAAAGAAGAAAGAAAGAAACAAAGAAAGAAGTAAGAAAGAAGTAAGAAAGAAGTAAGAAAGAAACAAAGAAAGAAGTAAGAAAGAAGTAAGAAAGAAGTAAGAAAGAAGACAGAAAGAACGAAGTAAGAAAGAAATAAGAAAGAAGTTAGAAAGAAGTTAGAAAGAATTTAGAAATAAGAAAGAAAGAAGAAAGCAAGAAGAAAGAAAGAAAGAAGTAAGAAAGAAGTAAGAAAGAAGTTAGAAAGAAATAAGAAAGAAGTTAGAAAGAATGAAGAAAGAAGTAAGAAAGAAGTAAGGAAGAAAGAAGAAAGAAGTAAGAAAGAAGTAAGAAAGAAGTAAGAAAGAAGTAAGAAAGAAGTAAGAAAGAAGTAAGAAAGAAAGAAGTAAGAAAGAAGTAAGAAAGAAGTAAGAAAGAAGTAAGAAAGAATTAAGAAAGAAGTAAGGAGGAATGAAGAAAGAAGTAAGAAAGAAGTAAAAAAGTAGTAAGAAAGAGGTAAGAAAGAAGTAAGAAGGAAGTAAGAAAGAAGTAAGAAAGAAATAAGAAAGAAGTAAGAAAGAAGTAAGAAAGAAGTAAGAAAGCAGTAAGAAAGAAGTAAGAAAGAAGAAAGAAAGAAGTAAGAAAGAAGAAAGAAAGAAAGAAGAAAGAAAGAAGAAATAAAGAAGAAAGAAAGAAGAAAGAAAGAAAAAAGAAAGAAAGAAGAAAGAAGTAAGAAAGAAGAAAGAAAGAAGAAAGAAGAAAGAAAGAAAGAAACAAAGAAAGAAGTAAGAAAGAAATAAGAAAGAAGTAAGAAAGAAGTAAGAAAGAAGAAAGAAAGAAGTAAGAAAGAAGTAAGAAAGAAATAAGAAAGAAGTAAGAAAGAAGTAAGAAAGAAGTAAGAAAGCAGTAAGAAAGAAGTAAGAAAGAAGAAAGAAAGAAGAAAGAACAAAGAAAGAAGAAAGAAGAAAAAAGAAGTAAGAAAGAAGTAAGAAAGAAGTAAGAAAGAAGTAAGAAAGAAGTAAGAAAGAAGAAAGAATGAAAGAAGAAAGAAGTAAGAAAGAAGAAAGAAAGAAGTAAGAAAGGAGTAAGAAATAAGTAAGAAAGAAAGACGAAAGAAGGAAGAAAGAAGTAAGAGAGAAGTAAGAAAGAAGTAAAGAAAGAGGTACGAAAACAGTAAGAAAGAAGTAAGAAAGAAAGAATTAAGAAAGAATTAAGAAAGAAAGAAGAAAGAAAAAAGAAAGAAAGAAGAAAGAAAGAGGAAAGAAAAAAGAAAGAAAGAAGAAAGAAAGAAGAAAGAAAGAAGAAAGTAAGAAGAAAGAAAGAAAAAAGAAAGAAAGAAGAAAGAAGTAAGAAAGAAGTAAGAAAGAAAGAAGAAAGAAAGAAGGAAGAAAGAAGAAAAAAGAAGTTAGAAAGAAGTAAGAAAGAAGTAAGAAAGAAGAAAGAAAGAAGTAAGAAAGAAGAAAGAAAGAAGAAAGAAAGAAGAGAGAAAGAAAGAAGAAAGAAAGAAGAAAGAAAGAAGAAAGAAAGAAGAAAGAAAGAAGAAAGAAAGAGAGAAGAAAGAAAGAAAAAAGAAAAAAGAAAGAAAGAAAAAAGAAAGAAAGAATTAAGAAAGAAGTAAGAAAGAAGTAAGAAAGAAATTAGAAAGAAAGAAGAAAGAAGAAAGAAAGAAACAAAGAAAGAAGTAAGAAATAAGTAAGAAAGAAGTAAGAAAGAAGTAAAAAAGAATTTAGAAAGAAGTTAGAAAGAAGTAAGAAAGAACACAGAAAGAAAGAAGTAAGAAAGAAATAAGAAAGAAGTTAGAAAGAATTTAGAAATAAGAAAGAAAGAAGAAAGCAATAAGAAAGAAAGAAAGAAGTAAGAAAGAAGTAAGAAAGAAGTAAGAAAGTAAGAAGAAAGATGAAGAAAGAAAAAGAAAGAGAGAAGAAAGAGAGAAGAAAGAAAGAAGAAAGAAAGAAGTAAGAAAGAAGTAAGAAAGAATTAAGAAAGAAGTAAGGAGGAATGAAGAAAGAAGTAAGAAAGAAGTAAAAAAGTAGTAAGAAAGAAGTAAGAAAGAAGTAAGAAGGAAGTAAGAAAGAAGTAAGAAAGAAGTAAGAAAGAAGTAAGAAAGAAGAAAGAAAGAAGTAAGAAAGAAGAAAGAAAGAAGAAAGAAAGAAGAAAAAAGAAGTTAGAAAGAACTAAGAAAGAAGTAAGAAAGAAGTAAGAAAGAAGTGAGAAAGAAGAAAGAAAGAATTAAGAAAGAAGAAAGAAAGAAAGAAGAAAGAAGTAAGAAAGAAGTAAGAAAGAAGTAAGAAAGAAAGGCGAGAGAAGGAAGAAAGAAGTAAGAGAGAAGTAAGAAAGAAGTAAAGAAAGAGGTACGAAAGAAGTAAGAAAGAAGTAAGAGAGAAAGAAGTAAGAAAGAAGTAAGAAAGAAAGAAGAAAGAAAGAAGGAAGAAAGAAGAAAAAAGAAGTTAGAAAGAATTAAGAAAGAAGTAAGAAAGAAGAAAGAAAGAAGTAAGAAAGAAGAAAGAAAGAAGTAAGAAAGAAGTAAGAAAGAAAGAAAGAAGTAAGAAAGAAGTAAGAAAGCAGTAAGAAAGAAGTAAGAAAGAAAGAAGAAAGAAAGAAGAAAGAAAGAAGAAAGAAATAAGTTAGAAAGAATTAAGAAAGAAGTAAGAAAAAGTAAGAAAGAAGTTAGAAAGAAGTAAGAAAGAAGTAAGAAAGAATAAAGAAAGAAGTAAGAAAGAAGTAAGAAAGAACAAAGAAAGAAGAAAGAAAGAAGTAAGAAAGAAGTAAGAAAGAAGTAAGAAAGAAGTAAGAAAGAAGTAAGAAAGAAGTAAGAAAGAAGTAAGAAAGAAAGAAGAAAGAAAGAAGAAAGAATGAAGAAAGAAAGAAAGAAGAAAGAAAGAAGAAATAAAGAAGAGAGAAAGAAGAAAGAAAGAAGAAAGAAGAAAGAAAGAAGAAAGAAATAAGAAAGAAAGAAAGAAGAAAGAAAAAAGAAAGAAAGAAGAAAGAAAGAGAGAAACAAAGAAAGAAGAAAGAAAAAAATAAGAAAGAAGTAATAAAGAAGTAAGAAAGAAGTAAGAAAGAAGTAAGAAAGAAAGAAGAAAGAAAGAAGAAAGAAAGAAGAAAGAAATAAATTAGAAAGAATTAAGAAAGAAGTAAGAAAGAAGTAAGAAATAAGTTAGAAAGAAGTAAGTAAGAAGTTAGAAAGAACTAAGAAAGAAGTAAGAAAGAAGTAAGAAAGAAAGAAGAAAGAATTAAGAAAGAAGTAAGAAAGAAGTAAGAAAGATGTAAGAAAGAAATAAGAAATAAGTAAGAAAGAAAGAAGTAAGAAAGAAGTAAGAAAGAAGTAAGAAAGAAGAAATAAAGAAGAATGAAAGGAGAAACAAAGAAGAAAGAAAGAGAGAATAAAGAAAGAAAAAAAGAAAGAAGAACGAAAGAAGAAAGAGAGAAGAAAGAGAGAAGAAAGAAAGAAGAAAGAAAGAAGAAAGAAAGAAAGAAGAAAGAAAGAAGAAAGAAAGAAGAAAGAAGAAAGAAAGAAGAAAGAAAGAAGAAAGAAAGAAAAAAGAAAGAAAGAATTAAGAAAGAAGTAAGAAAGAAGTAAGAAAGAAAGAAGAAAGAAAGAAGAAAGAAGAAAGAAAGAAACAAAGAAAGAAGTAAGAAAGAAGTAAGAAAGAAGTAAGAAAGAAACAAAGAAAGAAATAAGAAAGAAGTAAGAAAGAAGTAAGAAAGAAGTTAGAAAGAATTTAGAAATAAGAAAGAAAGAAGAAAGCAAGAAGAAAGAAAGAAAGAAGTAAGAAAGAAGTAAGAAAGAAGTTAGAAAGAAGTAAGAAAGAAGTTAGAAAGAATGAAGAAAGAAGTAAGAAAGAAGTATGGAAGAAAGAAGTAAGAAGAAAGAAAGAAGTAAGAAAGAAGTAAGAAAGAAGTAAGAAAGAAGAAAGAAAGAAGAAATAAAGAAGAAAGAAAGAAGAAAGAAAGAAAAAAGAAAGAGAGAAGAAAGAAGTAAGAAAGAAGAAAGAAAGAAGAAAGAAGTAAGAAAGAAAGAAACAAAGAAAGAAGTAAGAAAGAAATAAGAAAGAAGTAAGAAAGAAGTAAGAAAGAAGAAAGAAAGAAGTAAGAAAGAAGTAAGAAAGAAATAAGAAAGAAGTAAGAAAGAAGTAAGAAAGAAGTAAGAAAGCAGTGAGAAAGAAGTAAGAAAGAAGAAAGAAAGAAGTAAGAAAGAACAAAGAAAGAAGAAAGAAGAAAAAAGAAGTAAGAAAGAAGTAAGAAAGAAGTAAGAAAGAAGTAAGAAAGAAGAAAGAAAGAAAGAAGAAAGAAGTAAGAATGAAGAAAGAAAGAAGTAAGAAAGGAGTAAGAAAGAAGTAAGAAAGAAAGACGAAAGAAGGAAGAAAGAAGTAAGAGAGAAGAAAGAATGAAGTAAAGAAAGAGGTACGAAAAAAGTAAGAAAGAAGTAAGAAAGAAAGAATTAAGAAAGAAGTAAGAAAGAAAGAAGAAAGAAAAAAGAAAGAAAGAAGAAAGAAAGAGGAAAGAAAGAAGAAAGAAAGAAGAAAGAAAGAAGAAAGAAAGAAAGAAGAAAGAAAGAAGAAAGAAAGAAAAAAGAAAGAAAGAAGAAAGAAGTAAGAAAGAAGTAAGAAAGAAAGAAGAAAGAAAGAAGGAAGAAAGAAGAAAAAAGAAGTTAGAAAGAAGTAAGAAAGAAGTAAGAAAGAAGAAAGAAAGAAGTAAGAAAGAAGAAAGAAAAAGAAAGAAGAAAGAAAGAAAGAAGAAAGAAAGAAGTAAGAAAGAAGAAAGAAAGAAGAAAGAAAGAAGAAAGAAAGAGAGAAGAAAGAAAGAAAAAAGAAAAAAGAAAGAAAGAAAAAAGAAAGAAAGAATTAAGAAAGAAGTAAGAAAGAAGTAAGAAAGAAAGAAGAAAGAAGTAAGAAAGAAGTAATAAAGTAGTAAGAAAGTAGAAAGAAAGAAGTAAGAAAGAAGAAAGAAAGAAGTAAGAAAGAAGTAAGAATGAAGAAAGAAAGAAAGAAGAAACAAAGAAGAAATAAACAAGAAAGAAAGAAGAAAGAAGAAAGAAAGAAGAAAGAAATAAGAAAGAAAGAAGACAGAAAGAAAAAAGAAAGAAAGAATTAAGAAAGAAGTAAGAAAGATGTAAGAAAGAAAGAAGAAAGAAAGAAGAAAGAAGAAAGAAAGAAACAAAGAAAGAAGTAAGAAAGAAGTAAGAAAGAAATAAGAAAGAATTAATAAAGAAGTAAGAAAGAAAGAAGTAAGAAAGAAGAAAGAAAGAAGTAAGAAAGAAGTAATCTAGTAGTAAGAAAGTAGAAAGAAAGAAGTAAGAAAGAAGAAAGAAAGAAGTAAGAAAGAAGTAAGAAAGTAGTAAGAAAGAAAGAAGTAAGAAAGAAGTAAGAAAGAATGAAGAAAGAAAGAAGAAAGAAAGAAGAAAGAAAGAAGTTAGAAAGAAGTAAGAAAGAAGTAAGAGAGAAGTTAGAAAGAAGTTAGAAAGAAGTAAGAAAGAAGTTAGAAAGAAGTAAGAAAGAAAGAAGAAAGAAAGAAGAAAGAAAGAAAAAAAGAAAGAAGAAAGAAAGAAAGAACAAAGAAAGAAAGAAGAAAGAAAGAAGAAAGAAAGAAGAAAGAAAGAAGAAAGAAAGAAGAAAGAAAATAAAGAAAGAAGAAAGAAAGAAGAAAGAAAGAAGAAAGAAAGAGAGAAGAAAGAAAGAAGAAAGAAAGAAGAAAGGGAGAAGAAAGAGAGAAGAAAGAAAGAAGAAAGAAAGAAGAAAGAAGAAAGAAAGAAGAAAGAAAGAAAGAAAAAGAAAGAAGAAAGAAAGAAGTTAGAAAGAATTAAGAAAGAGGTAAGAAAGAAGTAAGAAAGAAGTTAGAAAGAAGTAAGAAAGAAGTTAGAAAGAATTAAGAAAGAAGTAAGAAAGAAGTAAGAAAGAAAGAAGAGAGAAGCAAGAAAGTAGTAAGAAAGAAAGAAGTAAGAAAGAAGTAAGAAAGAAGTAAGAAAAAAGAAGAAAGAAAGAAGAAAGAAAGAAGAAAGAAAGAAGAAAGAAAGAAGAAAGAAAAAAGAAAGAAGTAAGAAAGAAGTAAGAAAGAAGTAAGAAAGAAGTAAGAAAGAAAGAAGTAAGAAAGAAGAAAGAAAGAAGTAAGAAAGAAGTAATAAAGAAGTAAGAAAGAAGAAAGAAAGAAGTAAGAAAGAAGTAAGAAAGAAGTAAGAAAGAAAGAAGTAAGAAAGAAGTAAGAAAGAAGTAAGAAAGAAGTAAGAAAGAAGTTAGAAAGAAGTAAGAAAGAGGAAAGAAAGAAGTAAGACAGAAGTACGAAAGAAGTAAGAAAGAAGTAAGAAAGAAAGAAGTAAGGAAGAAGTAAGAAAGAGAGAAGAAAGAAAGAAGAAAGAAAGAAGAAAGAAAGAAAAAGAAAGAAGAAAGATAGAAGAAAGAAAGAAGAAAAAAGAAGAAAGAAGAAAGAAAGAAGAAAGAATGAAGAAAGAAAGAAAGAAGAAAGAAAAAAGAAAGAAAGAAGAAAGAAAGAGGAAAGAAAAAAGAAAGAAAGAAGAAAGAAAGAAGAAAGAAAGAAGAAAGAAAGAAGAAAGAAAGAAAAAAGAAAGAAATAATTAAGAAAGAAGTAAGAAAGAAGTAAGATAGTACGAAGAAAGAAAGAAGAAAGAAGAAAGAAAGAAAGAAACAAAGAAAGAAGTAAGAAAGAAGTAAGAAAGAAGTAAGAATGAAGTAAGAAAGAAGTAAGAAAGAAAGAAGTAAGAAAGAAGAAAGGAAGAAGTAAGAAAGAAGTAATAAAAAAGTAAGGAAGAAGAAAGAAAGAAGTAAGAAAGAAGTAAGAAAGAAGTAAGAAAGAAAGAAGTAAGAAAGAAGTAAGAAAGAAGTAAGAAAGAAGTTAGAAAGAAGTTAGAAAGAAGTAAGAAAGAAGTAAGAAAGAAGTAAGAAAGAAAGAAGAATGAAAGAAGAAAGAAAGAAGGAAGAAGAAAGAAGTAAGAAAGAAGTAAGAAAGAAAGAAGAAAGAAAGAAGGAAGAAAATAAGAAAGAAAGAAGAAAGAAAGAAAGAACAAAGAAAGAAAGAAGAAAGAAATAAGAAAGAGAGAAGAAAGAAAGAAGAAAGAAAGAAGAAAGAAAGAAAGAAGAAAGAGAGAAGAAAGAAAGAAGAAAGAATGAACAAAGAAAGAAGAAAGAAAGAAGAAAGAAAGAGAGAAGAAAGAAAGAAAAAAGAAAGGAGAAAGAAAGAAAAAAGAAAGAAAGAATTAAGAAAGAAGTAGGAAAGAAGTAAGAAAGAAGTTAGAAAGAAGTTAGAAAGAAGTAAGAAAGAAGACAGAAAGAAAGAAGTAAGAAAGAAATAAGAAAGAAGTTAGAAAGAAGTAAGAAAGAAGGAAGAAAGAGAGAAGTACGAAATAAGTAAGAAAGAAGTAAGAAAGAAGTAAGAAAGAAAGAATAAAGAAGTAAGAAAAAAGTAAGAAAGAAAGAAGTAAGAAAGAAGTAAGAAAGAAGTACGAAAGAGGTAAGAAAGAAGTAAGAAAGTAAGAAGTAAGAAAGAAGTAAGAAAGAAGTAAGAACGAAAGAAGAAAGAAAGAAGAAAGAAAGAAGAAAAAAGAAGTTAGAAAGAAGTAAGAAAGAAGTAAGAAAGAAGTAAGGAAGAAGGAAGAAAGAAGAAAGATAGAAGTAAGAAAGAAGAAAGAAAGAAAGAAGAGAGAAGTAAGAAAGAAGTAAGAAAGAAGTAAGAAGAAGTAAGAAAGAAGTAAGAAAGAAGTAAGAAAGAAGTAAGAAAGAAGTAAGAAAGAAGAATGAAGTAAGAAAGAAGTAAGAAAGAAGAAAGAAAGAAGTAAGAAAGAAGAAAGAAAGAAAGAAGAGAGATGAAGAAAGAAAGAAGAAAGAGAGAAGAAAGAGAGAAGAAAGAAAGAAAAAAGAAAGAATTAAGAAAGAAAGAAGTAAGAAAGAAGTAAGAAAGAAGTAAGAAAGAAGTAAGAAAGAAGTAAGAAAGAAGTAAGAAAGAAGAAAGAAAGAAGTAAGAAAGAAGAAAGAAGAAAAAAAGAAGAAAAAAGAAGTACGAAAGAAGTAAGAAAGAAGTAAGAAAGAAAGCAGAAAGAAGGAAGAAAGAAGTAAGAAAGAAGTAAGAAAGAAGAAAGAAAGAATAAGAAAGAAGAAAGAATGAAGTAAGAAAGAAGTAAGAAAGAAGAAAGTAAGAAGTAAGAAAGAAGAAAGAAAGAAGTAAGAAAGAAGAAAGAAAGAAAGAAGAAAGATGAAGAAAGAAAGAAGAAAGAGAGAAGAAAGAGAGAAGAAAGAAAGAAAAAAGATAGAAGTAAGAAAGAAAGAAGTAAGAAAGAAGTAAGAAAGAAGTAAGGAAGAAGTAAGAAAGAAGTAAGAAAGAAGAAAGAAAGAAGTAAAGAAAGAAGTATGAAAGAAGAAACAAGTAAGAAAGGAAGAAGGAAGAAAGCAGTAAGACAGAAGTAAGAAAGAAGTAAGAAAGAAAGAAGAAAGAAGTTAGAAAGAAAGAAGAAAAAAGAAGTTAGAAAGAAGTAAGAAAGAAGTAAGAGAGAAGTTAGAAAGAAGTAAGAAAGAAAGAAGAAAGAAAGAAGAAAGAAAGAAGGAAGAAGAAAGAAGTAAGCAAGAAGTAAGAAAGAACTAAGAAAAAAGAAGAAAGAAAGAAGAAAGAAAGAAAGAAAGAAAGAAGAAAGAAAGAAAGAACAAAGAAAGAAAGAAGAAAGAAAGAAGAAAGAAAGAAGAAAGAAAGAACAAAGAAAGAAGAAAGAAAATAAAGAAAGAACAAAGAAGTAAGAAAGAAAGAAGAAAGAAAGAGAGAAGAAAGAGATAAGAAAGAAAGAAGAAAGAAAGAAGAAATAAAGAAGAAAGAAGAAAGAAAGAAGAAAGAAAGAAAGAAGAAAGAAAGAAGAAAGAAAGAAGAAATAAAGAAGAAAGAAAGAAGAGAGAAAGAAGAAAGAAAGAAGAAAGAAAGAAAGAAGAAAGAAAGAAGAAAGAAAGAGAGAAGAAAGAGCTAAGAAAGAAAGAAGAAAGAAAGAAGAAAGAGAGAAGAAAGAGAGAAGAAAGAGAGAAGAAAGGAAGAAGAAAGAAAGAAGAAAGAAAGAAGAAAGAAGAAAGAAAGAAGAAAGAAACAATAAAAAAAAAGAAGAAATAAAGAAGAAAGAAAGAAGAAAGAAAGAAGAAAGAAAGAAGAAAGAAAGAAGGAAGAAAGAATAAAGTAAGAAAGAAGTAAGAAAGAAGTAAGAAAGAAAGAAGAAAGAAGTAAGAAAGAAGAAAGAAGAAAGAAAAAAGAAAGCAAGAAGAAAGAAAGAAAGAAGTAAGAAAGAAGTAAGAAAGAAGTAAGAAAAAAGTAAGAAAAAAGTAAGAAAGACAGAAGAAAGAAAGAAGAAAGAAAGAAGAAAGAGAGAAGAGAGAAAGAAGTAAGAAAGAAGTAAGAAAGAAGAAAGAAAGAAGTAAGAAAGAAGTAAGAAAGAAGAAAGAAAGAAGTACGAAAGAAGTAAGAAAGAAGTAAGAAAGAAAGAAGTAAGGAAGAAGTAAGAAAGACAGTAGTAAGAAAGAAGTAAGAAAGAAGTAAGAATGAAAGAAGAAAGAAAGAAGAAAGAAAGAAGATAGAAAGAAGTAAGAAAGAAGTAAGAAAGAAGTTAGAAAGAAGTAAGAAAGAAGTAAGTAAGAAGTAAGAAAGAAGTAAGAAAGAAGTAAGAAAGAAGTAAGAAAGAAAGAAGTAAGAAAGAAGTAAGACAGAAGTAAGAAAGAAGTAAGAAAGAAGTAAGAAAGAAGTAAGAAATAAAGAAGAAAGAAGTAAGAAAGAAGTAAGAAAGAAAGAAGTAAGAAAGAAGTAAGAAAGAAGTACAAAAGAGGTAAGAAAGAAATAAGAAAGAAGTAAGAAAGAAGTAAGAAAGAAGTAAGAAAGAAGTAAGAAAGAAGTAAGAAAGAAAGAAGTAAGAAAGAAGAAAGAAAGAAGTAAGAAAGAAGTAAGAAAGAAAGAAGCAAGAAAGAAGAAAGAAAGAAGAAAAAAGAAGTTTGAAAGAAGTAAGAAAAAAGTAAGAAAGAAGTAAGAAAGGAGTAAGAAAGAAGAAAGAAAGAAGTAAGAAAAAAGAAAGAAAGAAAGAAGAGAGAAGTAAGAAAGAAATAAGAAAGAAGTAAGAAAGAAGTAAGAAAGAAGTAAGAAAGAAGTTAGAAAGAAGTATGAAAGAAGTAAGAAAGAAGAAAGAAAGAAGAAAGAAAGAAGAAAGAGAAAAGAAAGAAAGAAGTAAGAAATAAGTAAGAAAGAAGTAAGAAAAAAAGAAGTAAGAAAGAAATAAGAAAGAAGTTAGAAAGAATTTAGAAAGAATTTAGAAATAAGAAAAAAAGAAGAAAGCGAGAAGAAAGCAAGAAAGAAGTAAGAAAGAAATGAGAAAGAAGTAAGAAAGAAAGAAGAAAGAAAGAAGAAAGAAAGAAGAAAGAGAGAAGAAAGAGAGAAGAAAGAAAGAAGAAAGAAAAAAGTAAGAAAGAAGTAAGAAAGAAGTAATAAAGTAGTAAGAAAGAAGTAAGAAGGAATGAAGAAAGAAGTAAGAAAGAAGTAGGAAAGAAGAAAGAAAGAAAGAAAGAAGAAAGAAGTAAGAAAGAAGTAAGAAAGAAGTAAGAAAGAAGTAAGAAAGAAGTAAGAAAGAAAGAAGAAAGAAGAAAGAGGAAAGAAGAAAGAAAGAAGTTAGAAAGAAGTAAGAAAGAATAAGAAAGAAGTAAGAAAGAAGTAAGAAAGTAGAAAGAAAGAAGAAAGAAGAAGGAAAGAAGTTAGAAAGAAGTAAGAAAGAAGTAAGAAAGAAGTTAGAAAGAAGGAAGAAATAAGTAAGAAAGAAGTAAGAAAGAAGTAAGAAATAAGTAAGAAAGAAAGAAGTAAGAAAGAAGAAAGAAAGAAAAAAGAAAGAAAGAAAAAAGAGAGAAGAAAGAAAGAAGTTAGAAAGAAGTAAGAAAGAATTAAGAAAGTAGTTAGAAAGAAGTAAGAAAGAAGTAAGAAAGAAGTAAGAATGAAATAAGAAAGAAGTTAGAAAGAAGTTAGAAAGAATTTAGAAATAAGAAAGAAAGAAGAAAGCAAGAAGAAAGAAAGAAAGAAGTAAGAAAGAAGTAAGAAAGAAGTAAGAAAGAAAGAAAAAAGAAAGAAGAAAGAAAGAAGAAAGAGAGAATTAAGAAAGAAGTAAGAAAGAAGTAAGAAAGAAGTAAGAAATAAGTAAGAAGGAATGAAGAAAGAAGTAAGAAAGAAGTAAGAAAGAAGTATGAAAGAAGTAAGAAAGAAGTAAGAAAGAAGAAAGAAAGAAAGAAGAAAGAAAGAAGTTAGAAAGAAGTAAGAAAGAAGTAAGAAAGAAGTAAGAAAGAAGAAAAAAGAATTTAGAAAAAAGTAAGAAAGAAGTAAGAAAGAAGTAAGAAAGAAGAAAGAAAGATGTAAGAAAGAAGAAAGAAAGAAGTAAGAAAGTAGTAAGAAAGAAGTAAGAAAGAAGAAAGAAAGAAGTAAGAAAGAAGTAAGTAAGAAGTAAGAAAGAAGAAAGAAAGAAGTAATAAAGAAGAAAGAAAGAAGAAAGAAAGAAGAAAGAAAGAAGTAAGAAAGAAGTAAGAAAGAAGTAAGAAATAAGTAAGAAAGAAGTAAGAAAGAAGTAAGAAAGAAGAAAGAATGAAGTAAGAAAGAAGAAAGAAAGAAAGAAGAAAGATGAAGAAAGAAAGAAGAAAGAGAGAAGAAAGAGTGAAGAAAGAAAGAAAAAAGAAAGAAGTAAGTAAGAAAGAAGTAAGAAAGAAGTAAGAAAGAAGTAAGAAAGAAGTAAGAAAGAAGAAAGAAGAAAAAAAGAAGAAAAAAGAATTTAGAAAGAAGTAAGAAAGAAGTACGAAAGAAGTAAGAAAGAAGTAAGAAAGAAAGCAGAAAGAAGGAAGAAAGAAGTAAGAAAGAAGTAAGAAAGAAGTAAGAAAGAAGTAAGAAAGAAGTAAGAAAGAAGTAAGAAAGAAGCAAGAAAGAAGTAAGAAAGAAGCAAGAAAGAAGTAAGAAAGAAATAAGAAAGACGTAAGAAAGAAAGAAGAAATAAAGAAGAAAGAAGAAAGAGAGAAGAAAGAGAGAAGAAAGAGAGAAGAAAGAAAGAAGAAAGAAAAAAGTAAGAAAGAAGTAAGAAAGAAGTAAGAAAGAAGTAAGAAAGAAGTAAGAAAGAAAGAAAGAAGGAAGAAGTAAGAAAGAAGTAAGAAAGAAGTAAGAAAGAAAGAAGTAAGAAAGAAATAAGAAAGAAGTCAGAAAGAAGTTAGAAAGAATTTAGAAATAAGAAAGAAAGAAGAAAGCAAGAAGAAAGAAAGAAAGAAGTAAGAAAGAAGTAAGAAAGAAAGAAGTAAGAAAGAAGTAAGAAAGAAGTAAGAAAGAAGAAAGAAAGAAGGAAGAAAGAAGTAAGAAAGAAGTAAGAAAGAAGTAAGAAAGAAAGAAGAAAGAAAGAAGAAAGAAAGAAGAAAGAAAGTAGTTAGAAAGAAGTAAGAGAGAAGTAAGAAAGAAGTAAGAAAGAAGTTAGAAAGAAGTAAGAAAGAAGTAAGAAAGAAGTAAGAAAGAAGAAAGAAAGAAGAAAGAAGTAAGAAAGAGGTAAGAAAGAGGTAAGAAAGAAGTAAGAAAGAAGTAAGAAAGAAGTAAGAAAGAAGTAAGAAAGAAGTAAGAAAGAAGTAAGAAAGAAAGAAGTAAGAAAGAAGAAAGAAAGAAGAAAGAAAGAAGAAAGAAAGAAGTAAGAAAGAAGTAAGAAAGAAGTAAGAAAGAAGTAAGAAAGAAGTAAGAAAGAAGGAAGTAAGAAAGAAGTAAGAAAGAAGTAAGAAAGAAAGAAGAAAGAAAGAAGAAAGAAAGAAGTTAGAAAGAAGTAAGAAAGAAGTAAGAAAGAAGTAAGAAAGAAAGAAGTAAGAAAGAAGTAAGAAAGAAGTAAGAAAGAAGTAAGAAAGAAAAAAAAAAGAAAGAAGAAAGAGAGAAGTTAGAAAGAAGTAAGAAAGAAGTAAGAAAGAAGTAAGAAAGAAGTTAGAAAGAAGTAAGAAAGAAGTAAGAAAGAAGTTAGAAAGAAGTAAGAAAGAAGAAAGAAAGAAGTAAGAAAGAAATAAGAAAGAAGTTAGAAAGAAGTTAGAAAGAAGTTAGAAAGAATTTAGAAATAAGAAAGAAAGAAGAAAGCAAGAAGAAAGAAAGAAAGAAGTAAGAAAGAAGTAAGAAAGAAGTAAGAAATAAGTAAGAAAGTAGTAAGAAAGAACTAAGAAAGAAAGAAGAAAGAACTAAGAAAGAAGTAAGAAAGAAGTAAGAAAGAAGTAAGAGAGAAGAAAGAAAGAAGTAAGAAATAAGAAAGAAAGAAGTAAAAAAAAAGTAAGAAAGAAGAAAGAAAGAAGTAAGAAAGAAGTAGGAAAGAAGTAAGAAAGAAAGAAGAAAGAAGTAAGAAAGAAGTAATAAAGAAGAAAGATAGTAGTAAGAAAGAAGTAAGAAAGAAGTAAGAAAGAAAGAAGAAAGAAGTAAGAAAGAAGTAAGAAAGAAGTAAGAAAGAAGTTAGAAAGAAGTAAGAAAGAAGTAAGAAAGAAGTAAGAAAGAAAGAAGTAAGAAAGAAATAAGAAAGAAGTCAGAAAGAAGTTAGAAAGAATTTAGAAATAAGAGAGAAGGAAGAAAGCAAGAAGAAAGAAAGAAAGAAGAAAGGAAGAAGAAAGAAAGAAAGAAGTAAGAAAGAAGTAAGAAAGAAGTAAGAAAGAAAGAAGAAATAAAGAAGAAAGAAAGAAGAAAGAGAGAAGAAAGAGAGAAGAAAGAAGAAAGAAAGAAGTAAGAAAGAAGTAAGAAAGAAGTAAGAAAGAAGTAAGAAAGAAGTAAGAAAGAACTAAGAAGGAATGAAGAAAGAAGTAAGAAAGAAGCAAGAAACAAGTAAGAAAGAAGTAAGAAAGAAGTAAGAAAGAAGAAAGAAAGAAAGAAGAAAGAAGTAAGAAAGAAGTAAGAAAGAAGTAAGAAAGAGAAAAGAAAGAAAGAAGAAAGAAAGAAGAAAGAAAGAAGTAAGAAAGAAGTAAGAAAGAAGAAAGAAAGAAGTAAGAAAGAAATAAGAAAGAAGTTAGAAAGAAGTTAGAAAGAAGTTAGAAAGAATTTAGAAATAAGAAAGAAAGAAGAAATAAAGAAGAAAGAAAGAAGAAAGAGAGAAGAAAGAGAGAGGAAAGAAGAAAGAAAGAAGTAAAAAAGAACTAAGAAGGAAGGAAGAAAGAAGTAAGAAAGAAGTAAGAAAGAAGAAAGAAAAAAAGAAGAAAGAAGTAAGAAAGAATTAAGAAAGAAGTAAGAAAGAAGTAAGAAAGAAAGAAGAAAGAAAGAAGAAAGAAAGAAGAAAGAAAGAAGAAAGAAAGAAGAAAGAAAGAAGTAAGAAAGAAGTAAGAAAGAAGTAAGAAAGAAGTAAGAAATAAGTAAGAAAGAAGAAAGAAAGAAGTAAGAAAGAAATAAGAAAGAAGTCAGAAAGAAGTTAGAAAGAATTTAGAAATAAGAAAGAAAGAAGAAAGCAAGAAGAAAGAAAGAAAGAAGAAAGGAAGAAGAAAGAAAGAAAGAAGTAAGAAAGAAGTAAGAAAGAAGTAAGAAAGAAGAAAGAAAGAAGGAAGAAAGAAAGAAGTAAGAAAGAAGTAAGAAAGAAGAAAGAAAGAAGTAAGAAAGAAGTAAGAAAGAAAGAAGAAAGAAGTAAGAAAGAGGTAAGTAGGAAGTAAGAAAGAAAGAAGAAAGAAGTTAGAAAGAAGTAAGAAAGAAGTAAGAAAGAAGTAAGAAAGAAGTAAGAAAGAAGTAGGAAAGAAGAAAGAAAGAAGGAACAAAGGAAGTAAGAAAGAAGTAAGAAAGAAGTAAGAAAGAAGGAAGAAAGAAGGAAAAAAGAAGTAAGAAATAAGAAAGAAAGAAGTAAAAAAAAAGTAAGAAAGAAGAAAGAAAGAAGTAAGAAAGAAGTAGGAAAGAAGTAAGAAAGAAAGAAGAAAGAATTAAGAAAGAAGTAATAAAGAAGAAAGATAGAAGTAAGAAAGAAGTAAGAAAGAAGTAAGAAAGAAAGAAGAAAGAAGTAAGAAAGAAGTAAGAAAGAAGTAAGAAAGAAGTTAGAAAGAAGTAAGAAAGAAGTAAGAAAGAAGTAAGAAATAAGTAAGAAATAAGTAAGAAAGAAGTAAGAAAGAAAGAAGTAAGAAAGAAATAAGAAAGAAGTCAGAAAGAAGTTAGAAAGAATTTAGAAATAAGAGAGAAGGAAGAAAGCAAGAAGAAAGAAAGAAAGAAGAAAGGAAGAAGAAAGAAAGAAAGAAGTAAGAAAGAAGTAAGAAAGAAGTAAGAAAGAAAGAAGAAATAAAGAAGAAAGAAAGAAGAAAGAGAGAAGAAAGAGAGAAGAAAGAAGAAAGAAAGAAGTAAGAAAGAAGTAAGAAAGAAGTAAGAAAGAAGTAAGAAAGAAGTAAGAAAGAACTAAGAAGGAATGAAGAAAGAAGTAAGAAAGAAGTAAGAAAGAAGTAAGAAAGAGAAAAGAAAGAAAGAAGAAAGAAAGAAGAAAGAAAGAAGTAAGAAAGAAGTAAGAAAGAAGAAAGAAAGAAGTAAGAAAGAAATAAGAAAGAAGTTAGAAAGAAGTTAGAAAGAAGTTAGAAAGAATTTAGAAATAAGAAAGAAAGAAGAAAGCAAGAAGAAAGAAAGAAAGAAGTAAGAAAGAAGTAAGAAAGAAATAAGAAAGAAGTAAGAAAGAAGTAAGAAAGAAGTAAGAAAGAAAGAAGAAAGAACTAAGAAAGAAGTAAGAAAGAAGTAAGAAAGAAGTAAGAGAGAAGAAAGAAAGAAGTAAGAAAGAAGTAAGAAAGAAAGAAGAAAGAAAGAAGAAAGAAAGAAGTTAGAAAGAAGTAAGAAAGAAGTAAGAAAGAAGTAAGAAAGAAGTAAGAAAGAAAGAAGTAAGAAAGAAGTAAGAAAGAAGAAAGAAAGAAGTAAGAAAGAAGTAAGAAAGAAGTAAGAAAGAAAGAAGAAAGAAGTAAGAAAGAAGTAAGAAAGAAGTTAGAAAGAAGTAAGAAAGAAGTAAGAAAGAAGTAAGAAAGAAGTAAGAAAGAAGTAAGAAAGAAAGAAGTAAGAAAGAAATAAGAAAGAAGTCAGAAAGAAGTTAGAAAGAATTTAGAAATAAGAAAGAAGGAAGAAAGCAAGAAGAAAGAAAGAAGGAAGAAAGGAAGAAGAAAGAAAGAAAGAAGTAAGAAAGAAGTAAGAAAGAAGTAAGAAAGAAAGAAGAAATAAAGAAGAAAGAAAGAAGAAAGAGAGAAGAAAGAGAGAGGAAAGAAGAAAGAAAGAAGTAAAAAAGAACTAAGAAGGAATGAAGAAAGAAGTAAGAAAGAAGTAAGAAAGAAGTAAGAAAGAAGTAAGAAAGAAGAAAGAAAAAAAGAAGAAAGAAGTAAGAAAGAATTAAGAAAGAAGTAAGAAAGAAGTAAGAAAGAAAGAAGAAAGAAAGAAGAAAGAAAGAAGAAAGAAAGAAGAAAGAAAGAAGAAAGAAAGAAGTAAGAAAGAAGTTAGAAAGAAGTAAGAAAGAAGTAAGAAAGAAGTAAGAAAGAAGTAAGAAATAAGTAAGAAAGAAGAAAGAAAGAAGTAAGAAAGAAATAAGAAAGAAGTCAGAAAGAAGTTAGAAAGAATTTAGAAATAAGAAAGAAAGAAGAAAGCAAGAAGAAAGAAAGAAAGAAGAAAGGAAGAAGAAAGAAAGAAAGAAGTAAGAAAGAAGTAAGAAAGAAGTAAGAAAGAAGAAAGAAAGAAGGAAGAAAGAAGTAAGAAAGAGGTAAGTAGGAAGTAAGAAAGAAAGAAGAAAGAAGTTAGAAAGAAGTAAGAAAGAAGTAAGAAAGAAGAAAGAAAGAAGTAAGAAAGAAGAAAGAAAGAAGTAAGAAAGAAGTAAGAAAGAAGTAAGAAAGAAGTAGGAAAGAAGAAAGAAAGAAGGAACAAAGGAAGTAAGAAAGAAGTAAGAAAGAAGTAAGAAAGAAGGAAGAAAGAAGGAAAAAAGAAGTAAGAAAGAAGTAAGAAAGAAGTAAGAAAGAAAGAAGAAAGAAAGAAGAAAGAAAGAAGAAAGAAAGAAGTTAGAAAGAAGTAAGAAAGAAGTAAGAAAGAAGTAAGAAAGAAAGAAGAAAGAAGTCAGAAAGAAGTTAGAAAGAATTTAGAAATAAGAAAGAAAGAAGAAAGCAAGAAGAAAGAAAGAAAGAAGAAAGGAAGAAGAAAAAAAGAAAGAAGTAAGAAAGAAGTAAGAAAGAAGTAAGAAAGAAGAAAGAAAGAAGGAAGAAAGAAAGAAGTAAGAAAGAAGTAAGAAAGAAGAAAGAAAGAAGTAAGAAAGAAGTAAGAAAGAAAGAAGAAAGAAGTAAGAGAGAGTTAAGTAAGAAGTAAGAAAGAAAGAAGAAAGAAGTTAGAAAGAAGTAAGAAAGAAGTAAGAAAGAAGAAATAAAGAAGTAAGAAAGAAGAAAGAAAGAAGTAAGAAAGAAGTAAGAAAGAAGTAAGAAAGAAGTAAGAAAGAAGAAAGAAAGAAGGAACAAAAGAAGTAAGAAAGAAGTAAGAAAGAAGTAAGAAAGAAGAAAGAAAGAAGGAAGAAAGAAGTAAGAAAGAAAGAAGTAAGAAAGAAGTAAGAAAGAAGTAAGAAAGAAAGAAGAAAGAAAGAAGAAAGAAAGAAGTTAGAAAGAAGTAAGAAAGAAGTAAGAAAGAATTAAGAAAGAAGTTAGAAAGAAGTAAGAAAGAAGTAAGAAAGAAGTAAGAAAGAAGTAAGAAAGAAGTAAGAAAGAAAGAAGAATGAAGTAAGAAAGAGGTAAGAAAGAAGTAAGAAAGAAGTTAGAAAGAAGTTAGAAAGAATTAAGAAAGAAGTAAGAAAGAAGTAAGAAAGAAGTAAGAAAGAAGTAAGAAAGAAGAAAGAAGTAAGAAAGAAGTAAGAAAGAAAGAAGTAAGAAAGAAGTAAGAAAGAAGTAAGAAAGAAAGAAGAAAGAAAGAAGAAAGAAAGAAGTTAGAAAGAAGTAAGAAAGAAGTAAGAAAGAAGTAAGAATGAAAGAAGTAAGAAAGAAGTAAGAAAGAAAAAAGAAAGAAAGAAGAAAGAGAGAAGTTAGAAAGAAGTAAGAAAGAAGTAAGAAAGAAGTAAGAAAGAAGTTAGAAAGAAGTTAGAAAGAAGTAAGAAAGAAGTAAGAAAGAAGTTAGAAAGAAGTAAGAAAGAAGAAAGAAAGAAGTAAGAAAGAAATAAGAAAGAAGTTAGAAAGAAGTTAGAAAGAAGTTAGAAAGAAGTTAGAAAGAAGTTAGAAAGAATTTAGAAATAAGAAAGAAAGAAGAAAGCAAGAAGAAAGAAAGAAAGAAGTAAGAAAGAAGTAAGAAAGAAGTAAGAAAGAAGTAAGAGAGAAGAAAGAAAGAAGTAAGAAAGAAGAAAGAAAGAAGTAAAAAAAAAGTAAGAAAGAAGAAAGAAAGAAGTAAGAAAGAAGTAAGAAAGAAGTAAGAAAGAAAGAAGAAAGAAGTAAGAAAGAAGTAAGAAAGAAGTAAGAAAGAAGTAAGAAAGAAAGAAGAAAGAAGTAAGAAAGAAGTAAGAAAGAAGTAAGAAAGAAAGAAGTAAGAAAGAAATAATAAAGAAGTCAGAAAGAAGTTAGAAAGAATTTAGAAATAAGAAAGAAGGAAGAAAGCAAGAAGAAAGAAAGAAAGAAGAAAGGAAGAAGAAAGAAAGAAAGAAGTAAGAAAGAAGTAAGAAAGAATTAAGAAAGAAAGAAGACATAAAGAAGTAAGAAAGAAGAAAGAGAGAAGAAAGAGAGAAGAAAGAAGAAAGAAAGAAGTAAGAAAGAAGTAAGAAAGAAGTAAGAAAGAAGTAAGAAAGAACTAAGAAGGAATGAAGAAAGAAGTAAGAAAGAAGTAAGAAAGAAGTAAGAAAGAAGTAAGAAAGAAGAAAGAAAGAAAGAAGAAAGAAGTAAGAAAGAAGTAAGAAAGAAGTAAGAAAGAAGTAAGAAATAAGTAAGAAAGAAGAAAGAAAGAAAGAAGTAAGAAAGAAATAAGAAAGAAGTCAGAAAGAAGTTAGAAAGAATTTAGAAATAAGAAAGAAAGAAGAAAGCAAGAAGAAATAAAGAAAGAAGAAAGGAAGAAGAAAGAAAGAAAGAAGTAAGAAAGAAGTAAGAAAGAAGTAAGAAAGAAAGAAGAAATAAAGAAGAAAAAATTAAGAAAGAGAGAAGAAAGAGAGAAGAAAGAAAGAAGAAAGAAAGAAGTAAGAAAGATGTAAGAAAGAAGTAAGAAAGAAAGAAGAAAGAAAGAAGAAACAAAGAAGAATGAAAGAAGTTAGAAAGAAGTAAGAAAGAAGTAATGAAGAAGTAAGAAAGTAGTTAGAAAGAAGTAAGGAAGAAATAAGAAAGAAATAAGAAAGAAGTTAGAAAGAAGTTAGAAAGAATTTAGAAATAAGAAAGAAAGAAGAAAGCAAGAAGAAAGAAAGAAAGAAGAAAGCAAGAAGAAAGAAAGAAAGAAGTAAGAAAGAAGTAAGAAAGAAGTAAGAAAGAAAGAAAGAAGTAAGAAAGAAGTAAGAAAGAAGTAAGAAAGAAGAAAGAAAGAAGGAACAAAAGAAGTAAGAAAGAAGTAAGAAAGAAGTAAGAAAGAAGAAAGAAAGAAGGAAGAAAGAAGTAAGAAAGAAGTAAGAAAGAAGTAAGAAAGAAAGAAGAAAGAAAGAAGAAAGAAAGAAGAAAGGAAGAAGTTAGAAAGAAGTAAGAAAGAAGTAAGAAAGAAGTAAGAAAGAAGTTAGAAAGAAGTAAGAAAGAAGTAAGAAAGAAGTAAGAAAGAAGTAAGAAAGAAGTAAGAAAGAAAGAATAATGAAGTAAGAAAGAGGTAAGAAAGAAGTAAGAAAGAAGTAAGAAAGAAGTAAGAAAGAAGTAAGAACGAAGTAAGAAAGAAGTAAGAAAGAAAGAAGTAAGAAAGAAGAAAGAAAGAAGAAAGAAAGAAGAAAGAAAGAAGTAAGAAAGAAGTAAGAAAGAAGTAAGAAAGAAGAAAGAAGTAAGAAAGAAGTAAGAAAGAAAGAAGTAAGAAAGAAGTAAGAAAGAAGTAAGAATGAAAGAAGTAAGAAAGAAGTAAGAAAGAAAAAAGAAAGAAAGAAGAAAGAGAGAAGTTAGAAAGAAGTAAGAAAGAAGTAAGAAAGAAGTAAGAAAGAAGTTAGAAAGAAGTAAGAAAGAAGTAAGAAAGAAGTTAGAAAGAAGTAAGAAAGAAGAAAGAAAGAAGTAAGAAAGAAATAAGAAAGAAGTTAGAAAGAAGTTAGAAAGAAGTTAGAAAGAAGTTAGAAAGAATTTAGAAATAAGAAAGAAAGAAGAAAGCAAGAAGAAAGAAAGAAAGAAGTAAGAAAGAAGTAAGAAAGAAATAAGAAAGAAGTAAGAAAGAAGTAAGAAATAAGTAAGAAAGAAAGAAGAAAGAAGTAAGAAAGAAGTAAGAAAGAAGTAAGAAAGAAGTAAGAGAGAAGAAAGAAAGAAGTAAGAAAGAAGAAAGAAAGAAGTAAAAAAAAAGTAAGAAAGAAGAAAGAAAGAAGTAAGAAAGAAGTAAGAAAGAAGTAAGAAAGAAAGAAGAAAGAAGTAAGAAAGAAGTAAGAAAGAAGTTAGAAAGAAGTAAGAAAGAAGTAAGAAAGAAGTAAGAAAGAAGTAAGAAAGAAGTAAGAAAGAAAGAAGTAAGAAAGAAATAATAAAGAAGTCAGAAAGAAGTTAGAAAGAATTTAGAAATAAGAAAGAAGGAAGAAAGCAAGAAGAAAGAAAGAAAGAAGAAAGGAAGAAGAAAGAAAGAAAGAAGTAAGAAAGAAGTAAGAAAGAAGTAAGAAAGAAAGAAGAAATAAAGAAGTAAGAAAGAAGAAAGAGAGAAGAAAGAGAGAAGAAAGAAGAAAGAAAGAAGTAAGAAAGAATAAGAAAGAAGTAAGAAAGAAGTAAGAAAGAACTAAGAAGGAATGAAGAAAGAAGTAAGAAAGAAGTAAGAAAGAAGTAAGAAAGAAGTAAGAAAGAAGAAAGAAAGAAAGAAGAAAGAAGTAAGAAAGAAGTAAGAAAGAAGTAAGAAAGAAGTAAGAAATAAGTAAGAAAGAAGAAAGAAAGAAAGAAGTAAGAAAGAAATAAGAAAGAAGTCAGAAAGAAGTTAGAAAGAATTTAGAAATAAGAAAGAAAGAAGAAAGCAAGAAGAAATAAAGAAAGAAGAAAGGAAGAAGAAAGAAAGAAAGAAGTAAGAAAGAAGTAAGAAAGAAGTAAGAAAGAAAGAAGAAAGAAAGAAGAAAGAAAGAAGTAAGAAAGAAGTAAGAAAGAAAGAAGAAAGAAAGAAGAAACAAAGAAGAATGAAAGAAGTTAGAAAGAAGTAAGAAAGAAGTAAGAAAGAAGTAAGAAAGTAGTTAGAAAGAAGTAACGAAGAAATAAGAAAGAAGTCAGAAAGAAGTTAGAAAGAATTTAGAAATAAGAAAGAAAGAATAAAGCAAGAAGAAAGAAAGAAAGAAGAAAGCAAGAAGAAAGAAAGAAAGAAGTAAGAAAGAAGTAAGAAAGAAGTAAGAAAGAAAGAAGAAAGAAAGAAGAAAGAAAGAAGAAAGAGAGAAGTAAGAAAGAAGTAAGAAAGAAGTAAGAAAGAAGTAAGAAAGAAATAAGAAAGAAGTAAGAAAGAAGTAAGAAAGAAGTAAGAAAGAAAGAAGAAAGAAGTAAGAAAGAAGTAAGAAAGAAGTAAGAAAGAAGTAAGATAGAAGAAAGAAAGAAGTAAGAAAGAAGAAAGAAAGAAGTAAAAAAAAAGGAAGAAAGAAGAAAGAAAGAAGTAAGAAAGAAGTAAGAAAGAAGTAAGAAAGAAAGAAGAAAGAAGTAAGAAATAAGTAAGAAAGAAGTAAGAAAGAAAGAAGTAAGAAAGAAATAGGAAAGAAGTCAGAAAGAAGTTAGAAAGAATTTAGAAATAAGAAAGAAGGAAGAAAGCAAGAAGAAAGAAAGAAAGAAGAAAGGAAGAAGAAAGAAAGAAAGAAGTAAAAAAGAAGTAAGAAAGAAGTAAGAAAGAAAGAAGAAATAAAGAAGAAAGAAAGAAGAAAGAGAGAAGAAAGAGAGAAGATAGAAGAAAGAAAGAAGTAAGAAAGAAGTAAGAAAGAAGTAAGAAAGAAGTAAGAAAGAAGAAAGAAAGAAAGAAGAAAGAAGTAAGAAAGAAGTAAGAAAGAAGTAAGAAAGAAGTAAGAAAGAAAGAAGAAAGAAAGAAGAAAGAAAGAAGAAAGAAGTTAGAAAGAAAGAAGTAAGAAAGAAGTTAGAAAGAAGTAAGAAAGAGGTAAGAAAGAAGTAAGAAATAAGTAAGAAAGAAGTAAGAATGAAAGAAGTAAGAAAGAAATAAGAAAGAAGTCAGAAAGAAGTTAGAAAGAATTTAGAAATAAGAAAGAAAGAAGAAAGCAAGAAGAAATAAAGAAAGAAGAAAGGAAGAAGAAAGAAAGAAAGTAGTTAGAAAGAAGTAAGAAAGAAGTAAGAAAGAAAGAAGAAATAAGGAAGAAAAAATTAAGAAAGAGAGAAGAAAGAGAGAAGAAAGAAAGAAGAAAGCAAGAAGAAAGAAAGAAAGAAGAAAGCAAGAAGAAAGAAAGAAAGAAGTAAGAAAGAAGTAAGAAAGAAGTAAGAAAGAAAGAAGAAAGAAAGAAGAAAGAAAGAAGAAAGAGAGAAGTAAGAAAGAAGTAAGAAAGAAGTAAGAAAGAAGTAAGAAAGAAGTAAGAAAGAAGTAAGAAAGAAGTTAGAAAGAAGTAAGAAAGAAGTAAGAAAGAAGTAAGAAAGAAGTAAGAAAGAAGAAAGAAAGAAAGAAGAAAGAAAGAAGTAAGAAAGAAGTAAGAAAGAAAGAAGTACGAAATAAGTAAGAAAGAAATAAGAAAGAAAGAAGAAAGAAGTAAAAAAGAAGTAAGAAAGAAAGAAGTAAGAAAGAAGTAAGAAAGAAGTACGAAAGAGGTAAGAAAGAAGTAAGAAAGTAAGAAGTAAGAAAGAAGTAAAAAAGAAGTAAGAAAGAAAGAAGAAAGAAAGAAGAAAGAAAGAAGAAAAAAGAATTTAGAAAGAATTGAGAAAGAAGTAAGAAAGAAGTAAGGAAGAAGTAAGAAAGAAGAAAGAAAGAAGTAAGAAAGAAGAAAGAAAGAAAGAAGTAAGAAAGAAGTAAGAAAGAAAGAAGAAAGAAAGAAGAAAGAAAGAAGAAAAAAGAAGTTTGAAAGAAGTAAGAAAGAAGTAAGAAAGAAGTAAGAAAGGAGTAAGAAAGAAGAAAGAAAGAAGAAAGAAAGAAGTTAGAAAGAAGTTAGAAAGAAGTAAGAAAGAAGTAAGAAAGAAGTAAGAAAGAAGTAAGAAAGTAGTAAGAAAGAAGTAAGAAAGAAGTAAGAAAGAAGTAAGAAAGAAGAAAGAAAGAAAGAAGAAAGAGAGAAGAAATAGAGAAGAAAGAAAGAAGAAAGAAAAAAGTAAGAAAGAAGTAAGAAAGAAGTAAGAAAGAAGAAAGAAAGAAAGAAAGAAGAAAGAAGTAAGAAAGAAGTAAGAAAGAAGTAAGAAAGAAAGAAGTAAGAAAGAAGTAAGAAAGAAGTAAGAAAGAAGTAAGAAAGAAGTAAGAAAGAAGTAAGAAAGAAGTAAGAAAGAAAGAAGAAAGAAAGAAGAAAGAAAGAAGTTAGAAAGAAGTAAGAAAGAAGTAAGAAAGAAGTAAGAAAGAAGTAAGAAAGAAGTAAGAAAGAAAGAAGAAAGAAGTAAGAAAGAGGTAAGAAAGAAGTAAGAAAGAAGTAAGAAAGAAGTAAGAAAGAAGTAAGAAAGAAGTAAGAAAGAAGTAAGAAAGAAGTAAGAAAGAAAGAAGTAAGAAAGAAGAAAGAAAGAAGAAAGAAAGAAGTAAGAAAGAAGTAAGAAAGAAGAAAGAAAGAAGTAAGAAAGAAGTAAGAAAGAAGTAAGAAAGAAAGAAGTAAGAAAGAAGTAAGAAAGAAAGAAGAAAGAAAGAAGAAAGAAGTTAGAAAGAAGTAAGAAAGAAGTAAGAAAGAAGTAAGAAAGAAAGAAGTAAGAGAGAAGTAAGAAAGAAGTAAGAAAGAAAGAAGAAAGAAAGAAGAAAGAAAGAAGTTAGAAAGAAGTAAGAAATAAGTAAGAAAGAAGTTAGAAAGAAGTTAGAAAGAAGTAAGAAAGAAGTAAGAAAGAAGTAAGAAAATAGTAAGAATGAAGTAATAAAGAAGCAAGAAAGAACTAAGAAAGAAGTAAGAAAGAAAGAAGAAAGAAAGAAGAAAGAAAGAAGTAAGAAAGAAGAAAGAAAGAAGTAAGAAAGAAGTAAGAAAGAAGAAAGAAAGAAGGAAGAAAGAAGTAAGAAAGAAGTAAGAAAGAAATAAGAAAGAAGTAAGAAAGAAGAAAGAAAGAAAGAAGAAAGAGAGAAGAAAGAGAGAAGAAAGAAAGAGGAAAGAAAAAAGTAAGAAAGAAGTAAGAAATAAGTAAGAAAGAAATAAGAAAGAAAGAAGTAAGAAAGAAGTAAGAAAGAAGTCAGAAAGAAGTTAGAAAGAAGTAAGAAAGAAGTAAGAAAGAAGTAAGAAAGAAAGAAGTAAGAAAGAAGTAAGAAAGAAGTAAGAAAGAAAGAAGAAAGAAAGAAGAAAGAAAGAAGAAAGAAGAAAGAAAGAAGTAAGAAGGAAGAAAGAAAGAAGTAAAAAAAAAGTAAGAAAGAAGAAAGAAAGAGGTAAGAAAGAAGTAAGAAAGAAGTAAGAAAGAAGTAAGAAATAAGTAAGAAAGAAATAAGAAAGAAAGAAGTAAGAAGAAATAAGAAAGAAGTCAGAAAGAAGTTAGAAAGAATTTAGAAATAAGAAAGAAAGAAGAAAGCAAGAAGAAAGAAAGAAAGAAGAAAGGAAGAAGAAAGAAAGAAAGAAGTAAGAAAGAAGTAAGAAAGAAGTAAGAAAGAACGAAGAAATAAAGAAGAAAGAAAGAAGAAAGAGAGAAGGAAGAGAGAAGAAAGAAAGAAGAAAAAAGAAGTAAGAAAGAAGTAAGAAAGAAGTAAGAAAGAAGTAAGAAAGAACTAAGAAGGAATGAAGAAAGAAGTAAGAAAGAAGTAAGAAAGAAGTAAGAAAGAAGTAAGAAAGAAGAAAGAAAGAAGGAAGAAAGAAGTAAGAAAGAAGTAAGAAAGAAGTAAGAAAGAAGTAAGAAAGAAGAAAGAAAGAAGGAAGAAAGAAGTAAGAAAGAAGTAAGAAAGAAGTAAGAAAGAAGAAAGAAAGAAGGAAGAAAGAAGTAAGAAAGAAGTAAGAAAGAAGTAAGAAAGAAGAAAGAAAGAAGTAAGAAAGAAGAAAGAAAGAAGTAAAAAAAAAGTAAGAAAGAAGTAAGAAAGAAGTAAGAAAGAAGTAAGAAAGAAGTAAGAAAGAAGAAAGAAAAAAAGAAGAAAGAAGTAAGAAAGAAGTAAGAAAGAAGAAAGGAAGAAGGAAGAAAGAAGTAAGAAAGAAGTAAGAAATAAGTAAGAAAGAAGAAAGAAAGAAGGAAGAAAGACGTTAGAAAGAAGGAAGAAAGAAGTTAGAAAGAAGTAAGAAAGAAGTAAGAAAGAAGTAAGAAAGAAGTTAGAAAGAAGTAAGAAAGAAGTAAGAAAGAAGTAAGAAAGAAGTAAGAAAGAAGTAAGAAAGAAGAAAGAAAGAAAGAAGAAAGAAGTAAGAAAGAAGTAAGAAAGAAGTAAGAAAGAAGTAAGAAAGAAGTAAGAAAGAAGTAAGAAAGAAAGAAGTAAGAAAGAAGAAAGAAAGAAGAAAGAAAGAAGTATAAAGAAGTAAGAATGAAGTAAGAAATAGTAAGAAAGAAGTAAGAAAGAAGTAATAAAGAAGAAAGAAAGAAGGAAGTAAGAAAGAAATAAGAAAGAAATTAGAAAGAAGTTAGAAGGAAGTTAGAAAGAATTTAGAAATAAGAAAGAAAGATGAAAGAAAGAAGAAAGAAAGAAAGAAGTTATAAAGAAGTAAGAAAGAAGTAAGAAAGAAGTAAGAAAAAAAGAAGAAAGAAGTAAGAAAGAAGTAAAAAAGAAGTAAGAAAGAAGTAAGAAAGAAGAAAGAAAGAAAGAAGTAAGAAAGAAATAAGAAAGAAGTTAGAAAGAAGTTAGAAGGAAGTTAGAAAGAATTTAGAAATAAGAAAGAAAGAAGAAAGCAAGAAGAAAGAAAGAAAGAAGTTATAAAGAAGTAAGAAAGAAGTAAGAAAGACGTAAGAAAGAAAGAAGAAAGAAGTAAGAAAGAAGTCAGAAAGAAGTAAGAAAGATGTAAGAAAGAAGTAAGAAAGAAGTAAGAAAGAAGTAAGAAAGAAGTAAGAAGAAAGAAAGAAAGAAGTAAGAAACAAATAAGAAAGAAGTTAGAATGAAGTTAGAAGGAAGTTAGAAAGAATTTAGAAATAATAAAGAAAGAAGAAAGCAAGAAGAAAGAAAGAAAGAAGTTATAAAGAAGTAAGAAAGAAGTAAGAAAGAAGTAAGAAAAAAAGAAGAAAGAAGTAAGAAAGAAATAAGAAAGAATTAAGAAAGAAGTAAGAAAGAAGAAAGAAAGAAAGAAGTAAGAAAGAAATAAGAAAGAAGTTAGAAAGAAGTTAGAAGGAAGTTAGAAAGAATTTAGAAATAAGAAAGAAAGAAGAAAGCAAGAAGAAAGAAAGAAAGAAGTTATAAAGAAGTAAGAAAGAAGTAAGAAAGAAGTAAGAAAGAAAGAAGAAAGAAGTAAGAAAGAAAGAAGAAAGAAGTAAGAAAGAAGTAAGAAAGAAGTAAGAAAGAAAGAAGAAAGAAGTAAGAAAGAAGTAAGAAAGAAGTAAGAAAGAGGTAAGAAAGAAGTAAGAAAGAAAGAAGTAAGAAAGAAGTAAGAAAGAAGTAAGAAAGAAGTAAGAAAGAAAGAAGTAAGAAAGAAGAAAGAAAGAAGGAAGAAATAAGTAAGAAAGAAGTAAGAAAGAAGTAAGAAAGAAGTAAGAAAGAAGAAAGAAAGAAGTAAGAAAGAAGAAAGAAAGAAGTAAAAAAAAAGTAAGAAAGAAGTAAGAAAGAAGTAAGAAAGAAGAAAAAAGAAATTGGAAGGAAGTAAGATAGAATTAAGAAAGAAGAAAGAAAGAAGGAAGAAAGAAGTTAGAAAGAAGTAAGAAAGAAGTAAAAAAGAAAGAAGAAAGAAAGAAGAAAGAAAGAAGAAAGAAAGAAGTTATAAAGAAGTAAGATAGAAGTAAGAAAGAAGAAAGAAAGAAGTAAGAAAGAAGAAAGAAAGTAGTAAGAAAGAAGTAAGAAAGAAGTTAGAAAGAAGTAAGAAAGAAGTAAGAAAGAAGTAAGAAAGAAGAAAGAAAGAAGGAAGAAAGAAGTAAGAAAGAAGAAAGAAAGAAAGAAAGAAGAAAGAAGTAAGAAAGAAGTAAGAAAGAAGTAAGAAAGAAGTTAGAAAGAAGTAAGAAAGAAGTAAGAAAGAAGAAAGAAAGAAAGAAGAAGAAAGAAGTAAGAAAGAAGTAAGAAAGAAGTAAGAAAGAAGAAAGAAAGAAGGAAGAATGAAGTAAGAAAGAAGTAAGAAAGAAGTTAGAAAGAAGTAAGAAAGAAGTAAGAAAGAAGTAAGAAAGAAGTAAGAAAGAAGTTAGAAAGAAGTAAGAAAGAAGTAAGAAAGAAGTAAGAAAGAAGTAAGAAGGAATGAAGAAAGAAGTAAGAAAGAAGTAAGAAAGAAGAAAGAAAGAAGAAAGAAAGAAGTATAAAGAAGGAAGAATGAAGTAAGAAATAAGTAAGAAAGAAGTAAGAAAGAAGTAATAAAGAAGAAAGAAAGAAGGAAGTAAGAAAGAAATAAGAAAGAAGTTAGAAAGAAGTTAGAAGGAAGTTAGAAAGAATTTAGAAATAAGAAAGAAAGAAGAAAGCAAGAAGAAAGAAAGAAAGAAGTTATAAAGAAGTAAGAAAGAAGTAAGAAAGAAGTAAGAAAAAAAGAAGAAAGAAGTAAGAAAGAAGTAAGAAAGAAAGAAGTAAGAAAGAAATAAGAAAGAATTCGGAAAGTAGTTAGAAAGAATTTAGAAATAAGAAAGAAAGAAGAAAGCAAGAAGAAAGAAAGAAAGAAGAAAGGAAGAAGAAAGAAAGAAAGAAGTAAGAAAGAAGTAAGAAAGAAGTAAGAAAGAAAGAAGAAATAAAGAAGAAAGAAAGAAGAAAGAGAGAAGAAAGAGAGAAGAAAGAAAGAAGAAAGAAAGAAGTAAGAAAGAAGTAAGAAAGAAGTAAGAAAGAAGTAAGAAAGAAGAAAGAAAGAAAGAAGAAAGAAGTAAGAAAATGTAGAAAGAATTAAGAAAGAAGTAAGAAAGAAAGAAGTAAGAAAGAAGTAAGAAAGAAGTAAGAAAGAAGTAAGAAAGAAAGAAGAAAGAAAGAAGAAAGAAGAAAGAATGAAGTTAGGAAGAAGTAAGAAAGAAGTAAGAAAGAAGTAAGAAAGAAGTAAGAAAGAAGTAAGAAAGAAGAAAAAAGATGTTAGAAAGAAGTAAGAAAGAAGTAAGAAAGTAGTAAGAAAGAAGAAAGAAAGAAAGAAGTAAGAAAGAAATAAGAAAGAAGTTAGAAAGAAGTTAGAAGGAAGTTAGAAAGAATTTAGAAATAAGAAAGAAAGAAGAAAGCAAGAAGAAAGAAAGAAAGAAGAAAGAAAGAAATAAGAAAGAAGAAGGAAAGAAGTAAAAAAAAAAGTAAGAAAGAAGAAAGAAAGAAGTAAGAAAGAAGTAAGAAAGAAGTAAGAAAGAATTAAGAAAGAAGTAAGAAAGAAGTAAGAAAGAAGTAAGAAAGAAATAAGAAAGAAAGAAGTAAGAAGAAATAAGAAAGAAGTCAGAAAGAAGTTAGAAAGAATTTAGAAATAAGAAAGATAGAAGAAAGCAAGAAGAAAGAAAGAAAGAAGAAAGGAAGAAGAAAGAAAGAAAGAAGTAAGAAAGAAGTAAGAAAGAAGTAAGAAAGAAGAAAGAAAGAAGTAAGAAAGAAGTAAGAAAGAAGTAAGAAAGAAGTAAGAAAGAAGAAAGAAAGAAAGAAGAAAGAAGTAAGAAAGAAGTAAGAAAGAAGTAAGAAAGAAATAAGAAAAAAAGAAGAATGAAAGAAGAAAGAAAGAAGTTAGAAAGAAGTAAGAAAGAAGTAAGAAAGAAGTAAGAAAAAAGTAAGAAAGAAGTAAGAAAGAAGAAAAAAGAAGTTAGAAAGAAGTAAGAAAGAAGTAAGAAAGAAGAAAGAAGAAAGAAAGAAGTAAGAAAGAAGAAAGAAAGAAAGAAGAAAGAAATAATAAAGAAGTAAGAAAGAAGTAAGAATGAAGAAAGAAAGAAGGAAGAAAAACGTTAGAAAGAAGTAAGAAAGACGTAAATAAGAAAGAAGAAAGAAAGAAGAAAGAAAGAAGAATGAAAGAAGTTAGAAAGAAGTAAGAAAGAAGTAAGAAAGAAAGAAGTAAGAAATAAGTAAGAAAGAAGTAAGAATGAAAGAAGTAAGAAAGAAGAAAGAAAGAAGAAAGAAAGAAGAAAGAAAGAAGTAAGAAATAAGTAAGAAAGAAGTAAGAATGAAGTAAGAAATAAGTAAGAAAGAAGTAAGAAAGAAGTAAGAAAGAAGTAAGAAAGAAGAAAGAAAGAAAGAAGTAAGAAAGAAATAAGAAAGAAGTTAGAAAGAAGTTAGAAGGAAGTTAGAAAGAATTTAGAAATAAGAAAGAAAGAAGAAAGCAAGAAGAAAGAAAGAAAGAAGTTATAAAGAAGTAAGAAAGAAGTAAGAAAGAAGTAAGAAAGAAAGAAGAAGGAAGTAAGAAAGAAGTAAGAAAGAAGTAAGAAAGAAGAAAGAAAGAAAGAAGTAAGAAAGAAGTAAGAAAGAAAGAAGAAAGAAAGAAGAATGAAAGAAGAAAGAAAGAAGTTAGAAAGAAGTAAGAAAGAAGTAAGAAAGAAGTAAGAAAGAAGTAAGAAAGTAGTAAGAAAGAAGAAAGAAGAAAGAAAGAAGTAAGAAAGAAGAAAGAAAGAAAGAAGAAAGAAATAATAATGAAGTAAGAAAGAAGAAAGAAAGAAGTAAGAAAGAAGTTAGAAAGAAGTAAGAAAGAAGTAAGAAAGAAGTAAGAAAGAAGTAAGAAAGAAAGAAGTAAGAAAGAAGTAAGAAAGAAGTAAGAAAGAAGTAAGAAAGAAGAAAAAAGAAGTTAGAAAGAAGTAAGAAAGAAGTAAGAAAGAAGTAAGAAAGAAAGAAGAAAGAAAGAAGAAAGAAGAAAGAATGAAGTTAGGAAGAAGTAAGAAAGAAGTAAGAAAGAAGTAAGAAAGAAGTAAGAAAGAAGTAAAAAGAAGTAAGAAAGAAGTAAGAAAGAAAGAAGAAAGAAAGAAGAAAGAAGTAAGAAAGAAGTAAGAAAGAAGTAAGAAAGAAGAAAAAAGAAGTTAGAAAGAAGTAAGAAAGAAGTAAGAAAGTAGTAAGAAAGAAGAAAGAAAGAAGTGAGAAAGAAGAAATAAAGAAGTAAGAAAGAAGTAAGAAAGAAGTAAGAAAGAATTAAGAAAGAAGAAAGAAAGAAGGAAAAAAGAAGTTAGAAAGAAGTAAGAAAGAAGTAAAAAAGAAAGAAGATAGAAAGAAGAAAGAAAGAAGAAAGAAAGAAGTTAGAAAGAAGTAAGAAAGAATTAAGAAAGAAGTAAGAAATAAGTTAGAAAGAAGTAAGAAAGAAGTAAGAAAGAAGTAAGAAAGAAGTAAGAAAGAAGTAAGAAAGAAGTAAGAAAGAAGTAAGAAAGAAAGAAGTAAGAAAGAAGTAAGAAAGAAGTAAGAAAGAATTAAGAAAGAACTAAGAAGGAAGGAAGAAAGAAGTTAGAAAGAAGTAAGAAAGAAGTAAAAAAGAAAGAAGAAAGAAAGAAGAAAGAAAGAAGAAAGAAAGAAGAAAGAAAGAAGTAAGAAACAAGTAAGAAATAAGTAAGAAAGAAGTAAGAAAGAAGTAAGAAAGAAGTAAGAAAGAAGTAAGAAAGAAGTTAAAAAGAAGTAAGAAAGAAATAAGAAAGAAGTAAGAAAGAAGTAAGAAATAAGTAAGAAAGAAGTAAGAAAGAAAGAAGTAAGAAAGAAATAAGAACGAAGTTAGAAAGAAGTTAGAAAGAATTTAGAAATAAGAAAGAAAGAAGAAAGCAAGAAGAAAGAAAGAAAGAAGAAAGCAAGAAGAAAGAAAGAAAGAAGAAAGAGAGAAGAAAGAGAGAAGAAATAAAGAAGAAAGAGAGAAGTAAGAAAGAAGTAAGAAAGAAGTAAGAAAGAGCTAAGAAGGAATGAAGAAAGAAGTAAGAAAGAAGTAAGAAAGAAGTAAGAAAGAAAGAAGTAAGAAAGAAGAAAGAAAGAAAGAAGAAAGAAAGAAGTAAGAAAGAAGTAAGAATGAAGTAAGAAATAAGTAAGAAAGAAGTAAGAAAGAAGTAAGAAAGAAGAAAGAAAGAAGGAAGTAAGAAAGAAATAAGAAAGAAGTTAGAGAGAAGTTAGAAGGAAGTTAGAAAGAATTTAGAAATAAGAAAGAAAGAAGAAAGCAAGAAGAAAGAAAGAAAGAAGTTATAAAGAAGTAAGAAAGATGTAAGAAAGAAGTAAGAAAGAAGTAAGAAAGAAGTAAGAAAGAAGTAAGAAAGAAGTAAGAAAGAAGTAAGAAAGAAGTAAGAAGGAGAAAGTAAGAAAGAAGTAAGAAACAAATAAGAAAGAAGTTAGAAAGAAGTTAGAAGGAAGTTAGAAAGAATTTAGAAATAAGAAAGAAAGAAGAAAGCAAGAAGAAAGAAAGAAAGAAGTTATAAAGAAGTAAGAAAGAAGGAAGAAAGAAGTAAGAAAGAAAGAAGAAAGAAGTAAGAAAGAAGTAAGAAAGAAGTAAGAAAGAAAGAAGAAAGAAAGAAGAATAAAAGAAGAAAGAAAGAAGTTAGAAAGAAGTAAGAAAGAAGTAAGAAAGAAGTAAGAAAGAAGTAAGAAAGAAGTAAGAAAGAAGAAAAAAGAAGTTAGAAAGAAGTAAGAAAGAAGTAAGAAAGAAGAAAGAAGTAAGAAAGAAGAAAGATAGAAAGAAGAAAGAAATAAGAAAGAAGTTAGAAAGAAGTTAGAAGGAAGTTACAAAGAATTTAGAAATAAGAAAGAAAGAAGAAAGCAAGAAGAAAGAAAGAAAGAAGTTATAAAGAAGTAAGAAAGAAGTAAGAAAGAAGTAAGAAAAAAAGAAGAAAGAAGTAAGAAAGAAGTAAGAAAGAAGTAAGAAAGAAGTAAGAAAGAAGAAAGAAAGAAGTAAGAAAGAAGAAAAAAAGAAAGAAGTAAAAAAGAAATAAGAAAGAAGTTAGAAAGAAGTTAGAAGGAAGTTAGAAAGAATTTAGAAATAAGAAAGAAAGAAGAAAGCAAGAAGAAAGAAAGAAAGAAGTTATAAAGAAGTAAGAAAGAAGTAAGAAAGAAGTAAGAAAGAAAGAAGAAAGAAGTAAGAAAGAAGTAAGAAAGAAGTAAGAAAGAAGTAAGAAAGAAAGAAGAAAGAAAGAAGAATGAAAGAAGAAAGAAAGAAGTTAGAAAGAAGTAAGAAAGAAGTAAGAAAGAAGAAAGAAAGAAAGAAGTAAGAAAGAAATAAGAAAGAAGTTAGAAAGAAGTTAGAAAGAAGTTAGAAAGAATTTAGAAATAAGAAAGACAGAAGAAAGCAAGAAGAAAGAAATAAAGAAGTAAGAAAGAAGTAAGAAAGAAGTTAAAAAGAAAGAAGAAAGAAAGAAGAAAGAAAGAAGAAAGAGAGAAGAAAGAGAGGAGAAAGAAAGAAGAAAGAAAGAAGTAAGAAAGAAGTTATAAAGAAGTAAGAAAGAAGTAGGAAAGAAGTAAGAAGGAATGAAGAAAGTAGTAAGAAAGAAGTAAGAAAGAAGTAAAAAGAAGTAAGAAAGAAGTAAGAAAGAAGTAAGAAAGAAGTAAGAAAGAAGTAAGAGAGAAGTAAGAAATAAGTAAGAAAGAAGTAAGAAAGAAGAAAGAAAGAAGTAAGAAAGAAAGAAAAAGAAGTAAGAAAGAAGTAAGAAAGAAGTAAGAAAGAAGTAAGAAAGAAGTAAGAAAGAAGTAAGAAAGAAGAAAGAAAGAAAGAAGAAAGAAGTGAGAAAGAAGTAAGAAAGAAGTAAGAAAGAAGTAAGAAAGAAAGAAGAATGAAAGAAGAAAGAAAGAAGTTAGAAAGAAGTAAGAAAGAAGTAAGAAAGAAGTAAGAAAGAAGTAAGAAAAAGTAAGAAAGAAGTTAGAAAGAAGTAAGAAAGAAGTAAGAAAGAAAGAAGAAAGAAAGAAGAAAGAAAGAAGAAAGAAAGAAGTAAGAAAGAAGAAAGAAAGAAAGTAGAAAGAAATAAGAAAGAAGTAAGAAAGAAGAAAGAAAGAAGTAAGAAAGAAGTAAGAAAGAAGTAAGAAAGAAGAAAGAAAGAAGTAAGAAAGAAGTAAGAAAGAAGTAAGAAAGAAGTAAGAAAGAAGAAAGAAAGAAAGAAGGAAGAAAGAAATAAGAAAGAAGTTAGAAAGAAGTTAGAAGGAAGTTAGAAAGAATTTAGAAATAAGAAAGAAAGAAGAAAGCAAGAAGAAAGAAAGAAAGAAGTTATAAAGTAGTAAGAAAGAAGTAAGAAAGAAGTAAGAAAGAAAGAAGAAAGAAGTAAGGAAGAAGTGAGAAAGAAGTAAGAAAGAAGAAAGAAAGAAAGAAGAAAGAAGTAAGAAAGAAGTAAGAAAGAAGTAAGAAAGAAGTAAGAAAGAAAGAAGAAAGAAAGAAGAATGAAAGAAGAAAGAAAGAAGTTAGAAAGAAGTGAGAAAGAAGTAAGAAAGAAGTAAGAAAGAAGAAAGAAAGAAAGAAGAAAGAAGTAAGAAAGAAGTTAGGAAGAAGTAAGAAAGAAGTGAGAAAGAAAGAAGTAAGAAAGAAGTAAGAAAGAAAGAAGTAAGAAAGAAGTAAGAAAGAAGTAAGAAAGAAGTAAGAATGAAGTAAGAGATAAGTAAGAAAGAAGTAAGAAAGAAGAAAGAAAGAAGGAAGTAAGAAAGAAATAAGAAAGAAGTTAGAAATAAGTTAGAAGGAAGTTAGAAAGAATTTAGAAATAAGAAAGAAAGAAGAAAGCAAGAAGAAAGAAAGAAAGAAGTTATAAAGAAGTAAGAAAGAAGTAAGAAAGAAGTGAGAAAGAAGAAAGAAAGAAAGAAGTAAGAAAGAAATAAGAAAGAAGTTAGAAAGAAGTTAGAAGGAAGTTAGAAATAATTTAGAAATAAGAAAGAAAGAAGAAAGCAAGAAGAAAGAAAGAAAGAAGTTATAAAGAAGTAAGAAAGAAGTAAGAAAGAAGTAAGAAAGTGTCGGGGGTTAAGATTGCGGGGTGACAATAAAACCCTGGCAGATGTATTGTTAACCCCCTCTCCCCCCCCCACACTTCCCCCTCCCTCTCCCCCTTTTTAACTAAGGAGAGGCGATTGGAAGGCAAAGAAGCACAGAGTGAAGAGAGTTGGAAAAAATTAAAGATGTTTTACTAATGCTACTAATAAGAATAGAGAAAATAATACAAAATATACAAAACCAATCTTGAAAGTCTCAGCAACTGCAGAGCCGGCACCCAAAGTCCTGGACTGGACTCTGCAGCCAACCGGAGCTGGATTCAGTCTGTCACTGGCCTCAGTTCGCAGGGACGACTAGCAAGGTCCTCTGCTAATGTCGGCCATAAGCAGAAGGGAAAAGCAAAGGCAAAAGGGAAAAGGGGCGAGATCCTCGTGATCTCCCACTTTTATATGAAGTATTCACGTGAATCGAATGTTATACACAGTTGGTCAGTTTCTTGCTCACTTGTTTCTCTTTGCCCCTCTCGCGAGATGTCCATCCGTGCTTATCAATAAGTTTGCATTCCATCGCTAGGTTTACCAAAACATGTGTCTGGTTCTCCAGGAAAATGCAGTTAATATGAAGCTTTAGCTGACAGGCAAATTCACTGAAAGAGAAACTTGTTTTTTAACAAAACCAGGACATTCCACCCCTTATAATATGCCATTCACTGAATGCTTAAACCTTATCAATACAATCTATCAATATAATCTAATTAATCACTACTACTATATATATACACATATGCACATATATACACAGGAGTAATTAATCAGTGGACCATCCTTTGAAAAGTTCATTAAGTTCATTTTGTCACGACAGTCTCCCAGGGCAGGAAAAATGGTACAAGTGCATCTCATGACCACTGTTTGTGGGTTAAAGACATCAACTTCGAAGAAGTTGTCAGGCGCCACTCGAAGAAGCTAGCTCTGCTTTCATCATCACTGTTTTGATCTGAAAGACACTTATTAAACACTGTTAGCATGGCAATTCACATTATGCAGTTCAGTATTGCATATTTTCACCTAAACTCAAATCCCCTTGGGGTACACACCGAACTTCTCCATCCTTAAGCATCACCCACCAGGTGCTGCCAGGTCCCTGGGCAAAAACAATCCCACGAATGGGCTTGACTTTGCTGAGCCAGGATTAACCCAGACTGCCTTTCCTAACATGTTTTTCATGTGTACTACAGGGACTTTATCTCCTTCTACAGTACGAAGAATTTCTGATTGGGCAGGCCCGGCTCGATTGGTTGATCCCCTGGTGTTGACCAACCAAGTGGCTTTTGCTAAATGTGAATCCCAATTTTTAAAGGTTCCACCACCAAGTGCCTTTAGTGTTGTTTTTAGCAAACCATTGTACCTTTCAATTTTCCCAGAGGCTGGTGCATGATATGGAATATGATATACCCACTCAATACCATGTTCTTTGGCCCAATTGTCTATAAGACTGTTTTTGAAATGAGTACCATTGTCTGATTCAATTCTTTCTGGCGTACCGTGTCGCCAAAGGACTTGCTTTTCAAGGCCCAAGATAGTATTTCGGGCTGTAGCACGAGGTACGGCATATGTTTCCAACCATCCAGTGGTTGCTTCCACCATTGTAAGTACATAACGCTTACCTTGACGTGTTTGTGGAAGTGTAATATAATCAATCTGCCAAGCTTCTCCATACTTATACTTTAACCATCGCCCCCCATACCATACAGGCTTTAACCGTTTCGCTTGTTTGATTTCGGCGCAAGTCTCACATTCATGAATAACCTGTGAAATAGTGTCCATAGTTAAATCCACCCCTCGATCGCGAGCCCATTTATATGTTGCATCTCTACCTTGGTGCCCTGAAGCATCATGAGCCCATTGGGCTAGGAAAAGTTCACCTTTATGTTGCCAGACCAAGTCCACCTCAGCTACTTTAATCTTAGCAGCTTGATCCGCTTGTTGGTTGTTTCGATGTTCCTCGGTGGCTCGACTTTCAGGCACATGAGCATCTACGTGCCGAACTTTCACAGGCAGGCTCTCTAGCCGAGCAGCAATGTCTTGCCACAGTGTGGCAGCCCAAATGGGTTTACCTCTGCGCTGCCAGTTGCTTTTCTTCCATTGCTGTAGCCACCCCCACAAGGCATTTGCCACCATCCATGAGTCAGTATAGAGATAAAGTATTGGCCGCTTCTCTCGTTCAGCAATGTCCAAAGCCAGCTGGATGGCTTTCACTTCTGCAAATTGACTAGATTCACCTTGTCCTTCAGTGGCTTCTGTAACTTGTCGTGTGGGACTCCACACAGCAGCTTTCTACCTTCGATGTTTTCCTACAAGACGACAGGATCCATCTGTGAACAGTGCATACTGCTTATCAGTCTATTATACTCTTATCAGAGTATTATACGGTGGTGCTTCTTCAGCACGTGTTACCTCCTCCTCATCTGGAGACATCCCAGTGCCTTTACTTTCTGGCCAGTCTGTAATCACTTCTAAGCTCCCTGGGCGATTGGGACTTCCAATTCGAGCTCGTTGCGTGATCAATGCAATCCATTTACTCCACGTAACTTCGGTTGCGTGATGTGGAGAGGGCACCGTCCCTTTGAACATGCAGCTCAGCACCGGCAGTCGAGGTGCCAGGAGGAGCTGTGCTTCAGTACCGATCACTTCTGAAGCAGCTCGAACTCCTTCCTATGCTGCTAGTATCTCTTTTTCAGTTGGAGTATAGTTGGCCTCAGATCCTTTGTATCCTCGACCACAAAAACCTAAGGGTCGACCTCGGGTTTCTCCTGGTGCTTTCTGAGGCTCCAGGTAAGTCCATTATCTCCGGCTGCGGTGTAGAGCACATTTTTAACATCTAGTCCAGTCCGAACTGGTCCAAGGGCCACTGCATGAGTTATCTCACGCTTCATTTGTTCAAAGGCTTGTCGCTGTTCAGGGCCCCACTCAGACTGGCTCTATTTACGAGTCACTCGATAGAGAGGGCTCACAATCTGGCTGTAGTCAGGAATATGCATTCTCCAAAAACCTACAACGCCCAAGAAAGTCTGTGTCTCCTTTTTATTAGTAGGTGGAGACATTGCTGCGGTTTTGTTGATCACATCCATTGGGATCTGACGACGGCCGTCTTGCCATTTTATTCCTAAACTGGATCTCTCGGGCAGGTCCCTTGACCTTGCTTCGTTTTATGGCAAAACCAGCATCCAAAAGAATCTGAATTATTCTCTCACCTTTCTCAAAGACTTCTTTCGCTGTGAATTATTCTCTCACCTTTCTCGAAGACTTCTTTCGCCGTGTCGCCCCATACGATGATGTCGTCAATATATTGCAGGTGTTCTGGAGCTTTACCTTGCTCCAGCGTGGTCTGGATCAGCCCATGGCAGATGGTAGGACTGCGTTTCCACCCCTGGGGCAAGCGATTCCACGTGTACTGGATGCCCCTCCAGGTGAAAGCGAACTGCGGCCTGCACTCTGCTGCTACAGGAACAGAGAAAAATGCATTAGCAATGCATTGCGAGATGTCCATCCGTGCTTATCAACAAGCATTCCATTGCTAGTTTTACCAAAATATGTGTCTGGTTCTCCAGGAAAATGCAGTTAATATGAAGCTTTAGCTGACAGGCAAAATCACTAAAAGAGAAACTGGTTTTAACAAAACCAGGACAGAAGGGCTTCGGCCTTTCATCGCAGGCTTAAGTGCTGCAGCCAAGGCCGCAGCGTGGGCTTGAGCATGTACTTTTGCCTTTTCTACCTCCTGTTGCGTGATCGGTACCCGTGTGCAAGCTTCCACCATCTCTGCTAGAGAAGCAGTTTTTCCCAAAGCGGCTCATATCTGTTGGCATTGGGTGTTTGCATTCATCATGGCCAAATCTTTCCCCACAGCAGCTTTTGCCTCTGGAATCAGGTTAGGAGAAACATCTATAGCTTCTTTTAAACGGCCCACAAACTTCACATATGGTTCCCCAGGATCCTGCTTTATTGTAGAATAGGGTGGCACAGGGTTACCCATATTGGGTAACTCACTGCTGCCAGAGCAAGCCCTTGCGTTTGCTGCAAAACCCTTGGATTATCATTACTATCACTGCTATACAATTCCCTTGTGCTTCCCTGTGGATCAGTAAGTCGACGCATATTTGCAAACCCATCTAACCCAGTCTCCAGCCCTTTTCCATACCACGATCTCAAATATTCATCTGCTCCTCTTACGGACCACATCCCACCTTCAACACATTGTCTAGCCCATTTTTGTGTTCGCTCCCTTTTAATACGGAGCTCCTCAGGAGTGAGGTCTAATTCCGCCCCCTCCCTTTCCTGTTTGCCCCGTTTTTCACATCCCCTGCCAGTTGCCTCCAGCCCGTCCTTCATCGCATCTGACGCCTTTTGATATGCTCTTAACCACGAAGTTTTACTGTTACCGCCATCTAGTCGCCTCACGGCGTCTAGAACTTCTTGCATCTGGCTCTCCTGCCGTCTCAGTAAGTCCTTCGGGCTCTGCACGTGGCTCTCCTGTCGCGGTTGAGACGGACAAGCGACATGGACCGAGTTCTTTCAAGATGAAAGGAATGGATGCTATTGATTGCTATAAGTGCATTTTTATACAATTCTACCAGTTCATGTGTCTTTTCACTATTGGTTACAAGTTACAGCACTAACATCTCACTGGTTAATTTTGCTATCATCCATGTTATTCTTCTATCCCCTTCTCTCTCACGGGTACATCTCTCCTTTCTCACGGGTACAACTCCATATCTCCGGATACTCCTTTACTCCCATCCTTCTCAAGGGTAAATCTTAATATCTTCAAGGCTGATCTCTGCTCCCATATTTTCTGACAAGGATTCCACCGACCCGCTGTAGTTTCCCACACTCTCCTCCTGGAAGCCAGGGCGATTCTGCGGTGCTGCATTCTCGTGCTCCAGCGGGTCCTCCGGCAACGGCACTTCAGCTGGATTAACCTGTCCGGGCTCGTTGAACCTTGCCGGTTGCTGCCGTTGCTCGTCGGAGGCAGGCGATGGCTCAAAGGGCGCAGAGGGTATAATTTGCTCTCCGCCCCAGAAATCCAAATCTGACACGGGACATACCAGCGGTATCGATTGTTCAGAGTCCTCGGAGGGGGGGCAGCTCGCGGCGGGCGGCTCCGGGGGGACGGCACACAGCTCCGGCTCCGCTGAGACCTCCTGCATCAGCCGCCTGACCTCCCGCCACGGCCCGGCGAGGTCGCGAGCCTCGCGGCTGCCCCTTGTGACCGCGTCCCACAGTTCGGTCCCTGTGTCCTCCCGTGTACCGGGAGAAAAAAATCCGTCGTCGAAGGGGACACACGCCTTCCGCTGGGCGAATCGCAGCAGGCGCTTTAACGCGGCTGTTTCAAAATACCTTCCTGTTCGTGCAGCCAGCTGCAGAATACTCTGCATTATGATTTTTTCTTCCGCGGATGCCGTGTTTCCCACGCCACCTGCTTCTCCGCAGGCCTGCTTTCCGCTATTCTTCAAGCGCAGGGCTAACTTCGCCCTCCAGGTGCCTTTCCTGGCGTCTTCACGTCCCAACGATCTTGCTTCGATACGAAGTATCACGTCGGGGTCACCAAAATGTTGCTCTTTCCACGCGAGACACGGAACCTGACACAGCAATGTGATGTTCACAGAGTTCGCTTTATTGCCGGAGCGGGCTGGCTCTATAGCAAAGCTGCCCTGTCCACGCGCCTTACAACAACGCTCCTTTAGTTTCTTCTGTCTCTGGCTTCACCTCTCAGCCAGGCTGGCGACAGCCCCATCCCCCCGGGGCGGGGGGGCTCTGCCACTACAGAAAAGCAAAGATTGGTGAGAAGAAATAAGGCAAAAAGACAAGGGATTACAATTACCCACAGGAGGGAAAACCCTGCTTATAGATCTTATGGAAAATAGCCCAGGAATTCAATGTCACCTCATGCTGGATATGTGGGGGGTCTCAAATGACTGATACATCGGATGAACCTCTTGTAAGCTAGTGTCGCGGGTAAATTCATCAAATACCTCTATTGCTCCCACTTGGTACCCAGGTCCACCTAATGGATATTGGTCTCGAAATGGTAGCCTGGTGGAAGAAAACAGGGTTCGTGATAGCATGTGCATTTCTGGGTTTACGGTTTGTGCCGTGTATGATCCTGTGCTTTATTCGGTTAATACATCCAGTAGTCCAAGGCATGCAAATCTCAGGCATGCCCTATAGATCCTAAAAAGGCAACTTAGCAAGATTTGTCAGGAAGCAAAAATTCAATGGGCTCAGGCCTTGCCAATAGTGGTGTTGTGTATTAGAATTAAACCTAGGAGCGGAATGTCAGTAAGTCCATACGGAATTCTGTATGGCAAGCCATATGAAGCACCGGATCCAGATCCAAGTGTACATGTCAAAGGTAATCAGGATTTCTACAATTATGTGTTGCCTCTCGGCAGGACACTGAATCAACTCAGATCCGCACTAGTGTGGAATCGCCCACTAGCACTTGAGAATCCGGTACATGATACAGAGCATGGAGACACGGTGTATACAAGAACTTGGAATAAAGGAACTTTAAAAGAACGTTGGGACGGACCCTATCAAGTACTCTTAACCACATTAACCGCAATTAAGGTTGCTGGAATAGACTCCTGGATACACTGCACCATTCAACACAAGAACCGAGAGGTTTTTGACACCTGCTTCCTTGTCGGTGTCCTACTGAGCACTAGCACAAAGCCAAGAGTGTTGCTCAGCAGCACCAACCACGTCTGCCAGGAATTAATCTTCAACATGAACCAGGGGCAGCAGAAGGCAATCACCAGCACCACAGACAGCAAAGGAGAAGTCTGCAGGATCCCGTAAGGCTGGAATAGACTGTTGGCATCTGCTCTCCACGGCAAAACCGGAGGAGAGCGTAGAGGGAAAAGAAATGAAAGTCATTGACCGTGAAAAATGCGTGGCGAAACACAGGAGGTTCTGACACAAAAAGACCCTCCCGGGAGCAAGCCATGACTTCTGGATCCAGCATCTCTGGCCCGGGATGAAGGCTTGCCCATTGCCGTGCGGCCACTTGGGGTGCAACACTGGGGTTTGAGAGGGGCTGTTGCCCCCCAGTGTCTTGCTCTGCCTGGAGATGTCTCTGCAGAGGTCCCTGGACAGGACGCCTCTTCCTCAGTCAGCGCTGGCAAAAGCCATCTGGGGACACGCTCCGTCCTCTGGAACTCTTCCTTGTGTGACTCGCAGCTCACGTGTGACAGCGCTGCTCCAAACTTGGCCATCTCCAAGGACCGGCTTTCTTTGGGATGTGGGGTTCACTCTCAGAGGAATCATGGCAGCCCTGCTTTCTGTGTTGGGGTCTCCCTTTCAGCTATGGAGCAGCTTCAGTTCTCCGTGCAAAAGGATCTTGCAATGGCTGTGTAGATAGCAGCAGCGTTTCTGAAGCATCAGAGGAGATGTCAGAGCCATCAGGCTGAGGGACGGGAATGCCAGCACAAGATGGCCCGTGTTGCAAAAGGGAGGCAGCCGTGCCAGCTGGAGAACCTCTCTCGCAGCTCCATCCCCAGCAAAGAGCTGTCTCTAGAGCAGTTCGTGCTGCTTACAGGCAAGATCAGCCTTTGCATTTGAACCACCTCCTTGCAGAGGTGACAGGAAACATACTCTGGTTTATGTCGTTCTAGCTGCAAAGGCCAGGACAGTGTTCATGAGGGAGCAAGCGATGAGCACATTTCCTGGTCGGCAGCCGCCGGCTCGCGCCAACGGTCAAGAGAGGCAGAAGAAATCCCTTCAGAACAGCTCCCTCTCAAAAGACATCCTTCTGCTTGATGAACCGCAGGGAAAGGCGTCCTAAACCAGGCACTTTGACCTTGTTTTCAGCCCAGGTTCCCAGTGCTGGTGCACTCGTGAGCCAGTCGCTGCACATCTGCCACCAAGGGGAATCGCCTCCGAGGCCAACTGTGCCGTGGGGAAAGGAAAGGGTGAAACGTCGGGAGAGTTTGATTTAGTGCGCAACACGGATAAAGCCATTCTCTCTGCAATTAAAACTGAGGGTGTTTAATTCAGTGAAATGAGATTTCATTCCCCGTGACCTGTGCGATTGTCTTTTGAATCTGGGCACGGGCTGCAGTGACCTGCCACAACATTTGAGGTGTCACCAGCTGCATTGTGGGTGGTAAAGTGGGAAAGGCAGGAGGGAGCCTCAGCATCTCCCATCCCGTGGGTGACTTCATCACAAAGGACCAGGGCGGCGCCCGCTGGCTCCTGGGGCGGCTGTTGCCGGGCAACAGAGACACTATATTGTCCCCTGTCACCTGTGCCCCTCGCCCATTTGGTCACTGGCCGTGGTGGGATCACTTGCCGTGGTGGGATCACTGTGGTGGTGGACTCATTTTGGCAGTTGGATCGCTTTTGGTGGTGGGATCACTACTGGTGGTTGCATCACTTTTGGTGGTTTGATCGCTTTTGGTGGTTGCATCACTTCTGGTGGTGGGATCACTTTTGGTGGTGGAATCGCTTTTGGTGGTTGAACCGCTTTTGGTGGTTTGATCACTTTGGGCACTCGGATCGCTTTGGTGACTGGATCGCTTTCATCACTCGGATTGCTTTCGGCACTTGGATCTGTTTTGGTGACTGATCGCTTTCTGTGGCAAGAAGGAGCAGGAGAAAGGCTGCTGGCTGCCCATCCCTCCAAGATCACCTCCGGACAGAAAAGCTCCCGTCTTCCCACATCAGGCTCCGTGTTTTCCGGCAGAGCAGCAGCGATGGCCACACTCGGTCTGCTGGAGATGCTGAACGCCGCCATCGGGACACCCAATTTGGGGGTTGTTGACTTCGTGGCGCTTCACAAGTTGCTCGAGGCCATCATCGGGCAGCTGGGCCAGCAGCAGCTGTCTGTCCTGGAGCCAGGGCAGAGCCCGGCCCCCGGCCTGGCAAAGGACCAGGACAGCAAGGACCAGCCTGGCCAGGAGAAGGAGGAGGACGGAGCCCTGGGCACAGGGCAGCAGCTCTGGAAACCAGAGGAGCAGCTGGAGGGGACCGGGAGCAACTCCGAGGTCTCCTCCATGGCCAAGGAGCTGATGCCAACAACAACCGAAGAGGAGGAGAGAGCCGTCTCCAAGGTAGATGCTCTTGCTGGTCCCTGGGTGCTCCCCCACGAGACACCCCCTCCTCCGGGCTCCGCGCTGCCGTCGTGCCGCCCTCAGCCCAAGGGCTGGGTTAAGCCCGAGCTCCCGCAGCAGAGCACAGCGGGGCCCAGGTCCCCAGGGACCCTCCCCTGGGCTCACCCCCCACCCGCTCTCCCAGAAAAGGGCTTCGCTCCAGCACCTGTGGGAGGAGATCAACAAGTTTAAGGAGGCGCAGTGCGGCCTGGCAGAGGACGTGCGGGCCATGCAGAAGGCGCACTCTGGCATGGCAGAGGACATGCGGGAGATGCAGGAGGCCATGCAGAAGGCGCACTCTGGCATGGCAGAGGACATGCGGGAGATGCAGGAGGCCATGCAGAAGGCGCACTCTGGCATGGCAGAGGACATGCGGGAGATGCAGGAGGCCATGCAGAAGGCGCATTCTGGAATGGCACAGGACATGCGGGAGATGCAGGAGGCCATGCAGAAGGCGCATTCTGGAATGGCCCAGGACATCCAGGAGATGAAGGAGGCGCATGTCGGCCTGGCAGAGGACATGCATGCCCTGCAGGAGGCGCATTCCGGCCTGGCCGAGGACATCCAGGAGATCCAGGAGACGCTTGGCCTGGTGAGCATCCCCTGGTGCCCCGGGAGGGAGCTGGGCCCTCGTCCCTCCCCGCTCCTGCTGCCCTGTCACACTGTGCCCGTGCCCCACGGCCATCGGTGTCACCAGCGTGAAGGGCAGCAGGAGGGAAGAGTGGGAAGGGTGTCCCAGGAGTTGCTAAGGCACTTTTGAACTAGAGAGCCCTCATAACAGATCCAGGGGAGGGGAGGAGGGGAGATAAAGCTCTGCCCGTGCAATTCAGCCACGGCCCCCAGGCACAGCCCTGCCCAGCGTCCCTCTGTCTCCTGCCCCAGTTCATTTGGGGATACTCTTTAAATCCCGCTCCCACATCTGAACGGGTGTCCCTCTCCTCGCCCAGCTCCAGGGGAAGCCCCAGGACGCTGCCGGGCTGCGCAGGGACAGGAGGCGGCTGCGTCCCCCGCTCCCTCGGGGACACCAGCCCTCCTGCCTCGGGGCACAGCCTGTGGGTTGGGGTGCTGGGCAGTGATGCTGCGGGTCCCATCCCTGGGTGTCCCATCCCCCCAGCTCCATGGCTGGGCTGACCCCGTGATCCCTTTGCATTTGGGCTCTCATGTTCAACACGAGTTTGGCCCTGTGAGATGGTGGTTTGGGGACAGGGACTGGGGACATGGCGGGGGGGTTCTGGGGTCTGTCCTCACGGCTGCCCAGCTGCCAGTAAACCTGCTGCCCTTTGCCTCTTCTTCCCAGGAGGGCGGTGGGGGCCAGTCTGCCCCTGCTGAGCCCACCCAGGTGGCCATGGACGGCCAGGCCAGGAAGAGCTCAGCACTGGGGCCGAAGGGACGTGGGACACGGCCTGGGATGGAGACCGGCAAGGGGACTGCAGGGTCTGGCTCCCCGGGGATGCGAGCAGGGACACAGGGGGAACCAGCGACCCCTGTGAAGTTGTCAGGCGCTCCCTCTGATCACACGAGGTCTATTGGTGCCGGCGCCACCACCCCGGGGATGCAGGCAGGATCCCAGGGCACCCAGGCCAGCACCTCGGGGCTGGAACCAGGATCCCGGGGCACCCAGGCCAGGACCTGCCTGGGGACACAGCCAGGGGCCCCTGATGCCCAGGCCAGCACCTCAGGGATGCAGCCAGGATCCCCTGGGACCCACACCAGCACCCCTGGGGTGCAGCCTGTGTCCTCCAGCTCCCAAGCCACCATCCCAGGGGATGCCCAAGAGCCGGCCAAGCCCTGGGGCTCCACCAGCACCTCCAGCTACGAGTCGGAGATGCGGGAGGTTCTCTCCCAGGTTGGGCAGCTCGGCCACCTCTGCACTGGTCTGAAAGAGCAGGTGGAGCAGCTTAAATCTACCAAAGCAGAACATGCGGATCTTGAGAACTTGCGCCGGCTCTTCCCGAAGGGAGGTGAGAGCACGGGAGGACTGGCGGGGGTTGTTTGGCGTGGGGTCACCCTGGGTCAGGGGCTCGTCATGCTCAGAGACCCCCTCACCGACAGCACATCCCCTTGCACCATGTCCCTCTAGGCCGGGAGAGCATCACCAGCATCCTGGCCGACCTCAGGTGCCAGGTGTCCTTCCTACAAGACATGGCCAGGGCCCTGCACGGGGAGGAGGAGAAGGTGAGCCGGCAGCAGTCCCCGAGGGGCTGCGGGGATGCCAGTTTGGGCAGGGAGGGGGCAGCCGAAGGGTCCCCGTGCCGGAATGACACAGGGGGCTGTGCCCTCACCGCCCCCACTGCCGTTCCCAGATCAGCAAGGTGGAGGATGCTCCCAGAAAGACGAGGGGGGCTGGAGCCGGCAGAAAAGCAGCCGGCAGCGGCCAGATGACCCGACAGCCGCGGTAAAAGGATGGGAGAGGGTTTCCTACCCCGCAGGGTTGCGAGGGATCCTGGGGTCTGGGAGCATCCCAGTTTGGGGGCCAAGGGACACCCCCACGAAGGCTAAGCCTGCCCCTGCCCCCATCTCGCTGGCCAGGCCCAAGGGACAGAAGGTCAAGGCAGAGCGGAAGGAGCTGGGGAAGCAGCCGGAGCCGACCCAGGCCGAGCTGGAGCAGTTTGCGGCCAAGTACGTGAATAAGTTGGTGATGGAGACAGCGCAGCAGCTGCAGGCAGAGGTGAGGCCTGGGGGCAGCGCTCCCAGCCCCCGCTGGCTCGGGGGGAGTCCTGGCGGGGTCCCGGCCACGTCCCCTGGCTGGATGGGGCCATGGAGCCTCCACGGCACCTGGGCTTGTGGGCGGCATCCAGCCCGGCTCAGAGCTGATTCCTCCTCCCCTGCCAGCAGGTGGACGAGCCGAGGGCGACGGTGCAGAGCGGGGGACATGAGCACGCAGGGTGCCACTTCTGCAGCCCGGACACCAGGGTGCTGCTGGGGAAGCTCCTCCAGCGCTGCGAGAAGCTCGAGGAGCAGGTGGAGTCCCTGGCCCAGAAGGCGGGCGGCAAGGTGGACAATTATCCAAAGTGGAGGAGACAGGTAAGGAGATGCGGTGTAGGGGGCTTGAGCTGCCAGGACCCCCCAGGCATTTCTGCTTTGCTCTAACGTGGGGGAGCCCCTCGCTGCCCCCCTAATTGGCTTGTCGGAGTCAGCAGCACGGAAGGGAATTAAAGCCTTGGAGCAAATGTCCTGCTTGCACTGAGGGCCCGTGGCCATCAGCCAAAATACCCTGGGTCTGCCCCCGTGGGGCAGCCACCCCCTTGCTCAGCACCGCCTTGTCCTCTTAGTCCCTGCAGCAGGACGAGCAGCTCAAGTGCCTCCAGACCAGCATCGTGCAGCTCCAAAAAGGCTACGAGAAGTTGAGCTCGGACCTTGCAAACCTGCAGCAGGATCGCCAGCAGGAGCAGAATGACGTCAAGGTGGGTGGCTGTGACGCGCAGGCAGAGCCCAGGCTGGGACCCCAAGGGGTCTGTCCCCCTGCCACCCTGCTCGCAGCCCTGCACAGCTTCCCCATGCCTTTCCTGGAGGTTTCTGATGGGGTGGGGAGGCAGGGGGTGCTCGGCTGGCCGGGGGCAGCTCCGACCCTGCCGTGGCATCACGGGCTGCTGTCTGCCTTGGAAGGCTCTGTCCCAGGCCCTGGGGAGGCTGGAGAAGAAGCAAGCAGACAAGGAGGAGCTGCTGGTGCTGGGAATCGATGAGGTACGGGCTCAAGGGGCCCCAGTGCCAGTCAAGGGTGTCCCGGGCAGGGTGACAAACACCCCTTGTCCCTTGGGTGCCGGCTGGCAGAACCAGCCAGGGGGAGGGAGGATTTCTAGCCCGGCTGCAGGTCCCTTGCCAGGTCCCTCTGTGGCCCCGAGTCCCTTCGGCTGGTGGGACCAACGCCACGGGGGTGATGGGGTGAACAGGACCACGTAGCCACTTCTCCCTCTCCCGTTGTCCCTGCATCCTGTCCCCACCGCTCTCCTGCCTTTCCCCGTTGCTAGAAAGCAGACAAAGCCGCCCTGGCTGACAAAGTCAGTCGCAGCCAGCTTGAGGCGTGCGTGGAGCGGCTGACCAAGATGATGGAGGAGGTGACGAGCCGGGTGACGGGCCAGGAGAACGGCTGGCTCCAGTTCCAGAAAGAGCTGCAGAGACAGATGGACTGCAAGGTGAGGGCTCGTCCCCTCCACGCAGCACTGGCACCTTGGGGCCTGGCAGCCTAAGGCAGCATCCTTGCGAGGGTCCCCCCTCCCGGCTGTGCCCCCGGGGACCGCCATGTCCCATCCTGGGGTAGCTGGCTGAGGGTGTCACCCGTCCACAGCTGGACCGCCGGGAGCTGGGGGCGTTCCGGAAGCAGCAGGAGGAGCGGTGGAAGAGCCTCAGCGGGCAGCTCCAGGAGCAGGCGCTGCAGGCAGAGCGTGACAATGCCGCTGGGATTAGGAAGTGAGTGCCATGGGGACAGTGGTGGCTTTGGCAGTGCTGGCCCTGTTCCTGCTGGCTGTCCCGGCTCGTGCCGGTGTGGTACCTGGCGTGGGAGCCATGTGGGCAGCGCCCCTGGGGATGCTGAGCAAGTGGCTGTGCCTTGTGCTCCTGCCAGCTGCAGCTTCGCAGCGATAGAGGCGGCACAATGAGGGGCACGTGTGGGAGGAGCCCTCCTCAACCAGTCTTGGGGGGTGGGTGCAGAGGCTTTTTGTGGCTGGTGTGCAGGTGGGGCTGTGCCCCCCAGGAGCTCCCCAGCCCTTTTCTCCCCCCTCCAGGCAGCTGCTGCCTGGTTTCCATTGCCTGTCCTGTGACCGGCCCCTCAACATGCTGGCGCCTGGACCGTGAGTAACTGCCCCCCGAACAGGGAGCACCCCCCGACCCCTCCCTGGCGTCGAGTGACACATGGGGTGCCACCTGCCGGGCACTGAGCACCCCCATGTCCTGTCCCACAGGGAGCGGACGGGCGAGTGCAGATACCCCGCTGTTCCTCGGAGCTGCGGGGGCCCACACACCGTCACGCCTCCGCGCTTCCAGCCCCAACCGCCCAGCACCCCACGGCCGACCCCATCCAGCGCCCGCCGCCCCAACAAGGTAGGGATGACAGAGGTGGGGAGGGGGATGCTGAGCCTGCGGGGGGATCTGTGCCTCAGTTTCCCCAGGGAGAGCTGGCTGGGGGAGGGTTGCTGGGGGATGCGGAACGGGGCCCCGTGTTTGGGTCACACGCTCTCCCCTTCCCAGAAGGACGCGATGCAGCTGTCGGGCCAGGACGGCACTGATGGGAAGCGGCAGGACGAGCAGCTCTCCATGATGGGGGGCTCTCAGCTGCCCACAACACCAACGGCCACCCCAGAGACCTCGACCTCGAGGAGCCAGAAAAGTATGGCCCTGTCAGGGCACCGGGGGGCAGAGGACACCCCGCTGTCTGGGGGGACGGGTCTGTGCCCACAGCTGGGCAGGGTTGGACGGGGGTCTGGGCTCTGGGCTGGGCTGTGGGGGCAGCACTGGCTGCTGGGGCAGCCGGTCCCTGTGGTGGAGCTGGAGGGAGCTGGGGGGACATGTGGGGTGGTGCTGGGCAGTGTGGGACAACAGCCTGTGTGCTTCAGGGTGGGGGCAGGACCCTGTTGGTGGGTGTCTGTGGCTGACCCTGCCCCTCGCCCCCAGGCACCGCCTCCCCGCTGCTGTTAGCCGTGCTGAAGCGCCGACCAGCCTCATCTCCCGGACGCCTCACCCAGGCACCGAAGCTGCTGCCGCCCATCCAGTCCCCCCGCAGCGAAACAACCCCCTGACAGCCGGGCAGGACGGGGGTCCCGGCCCCGGTCCCACCGCCCCGGGCGCTGAGCAGGCAGCGGCTGCAATAAATGGCGATGGGCAACCAAGCGCCGGTGTGGTCTGAGTGGGGGTCCCTGGGGCAGGATGGCAGAAAGCCCCCTGTGTTTGCTTTTCCAGGAGAAAAATAAGTGCTAAAAAGGCGCTTTGGGGTGCCCAGGTGGATCCAGTGGTATCCAGGGTCCCCAGAGGGAGCACGGGGAGCAAACCAGTGGGCACCAGGGCAGAGCCAGCAGAGGCCCATCCTGCACCCCGGCTGGGGCTGAGGTGTCCATGGGCTTCAGAAGCACCCCCTGGCACTAACTGGGGGGACGGGGTGAGGGGGGAACCAGGGGGCTGTGCAAGAAGCCGGGCTGGCTGTCGGCAGCCGGAGGAGGGGAGCGCTTTGCTCTGGGTCGGGGGATCCAGAACTGGGGGGACGCAGCAGCTTCGTGCCCCGCCCCGGGGTGCCCACAGCCGCCGTGTCGCAGCGCTTTGCAGTCGCAGGAAAGCACCGGGCAGCTCGAGTTGATGGGCGCTCAGTTTCCCCAGCCAGGCGATGCCGGCGCTGCCAGCCCAGCCACCCAAGGCCCTACAAGAGACAAGGGCTGTTCATACAGCCAAGCAAAAGTGTGGCCCGTGGGCAGGGGAGCTGCCAGCCCTGCCTGCCCTGCCTGCACAGGCAGGAGGAAAGCCCCTGAGCAAACCTCCTGCATCCCAAAACCGGGGATGCTCAGCCCAGCAGAGCTGGCACTCTGCACTCTCCAACTGAAGCGGAGCAGCTGAGACCGGGGAGTGGACCAGACATGTCCCCGATGGAGCCACGTGCCAGGGGGTTCCCACCAGCCCCCCAAGGGCAGTGTGTCACGGAGAGTCCTCGCAGCTTCATTTAAGGGACAACAGAGTCCAAAACAACTTTCATTAAACCGGCGAGGAACAGGGTTTTAGCACTCCAAAGTGACTTAAATAAAGGTTCGGATATCAGCTGAGGAAAATTATTTGAGGGGCAGCAACTGATACAACCAATCAGGCGGTGCACAGCGTGCACACACGGGGCTTCACTCAAAACAAATGCCGGAGCTGGCCCTGAGTCCCGGAGAAGTACACACTTGCCTAACACGGTGCGGGATTGTTTTAAAGAGAGCAAGATAAACCCAGATAAAGCACCTTCTTAACAGTCAGAGGTCTGTCGTGAGTAGCAGAGGGTCGGTCGCGTCCGATGTGCTCCCCAAGAATACCTCGGTGCTAGCTGGAGCAGGATCAAGACGCAATCCGCCTCAGCAATGCTCGCGAGGTCCCATCTGGGTCGCCAAAATGTCAGCAATCAGGACACAGAACCACGGGCGTAGTTCTATGCGGTGCTTTATTTCAGCGCTGGGAAACCAGGGGCTCGCACCCAAAGCTGGTTCCGACCACTGATTCAAACTTCACCATTCTATACAATTTGGTTACATACATATTCATTGAAGTTACAACGTGTATATTGCATATTCATTAGGTTACACAATTATTTCACAATATCAGCTGCAACACCTTGGAACTACTCTCAGCATGCGCAGTGTCCTCTGGTGGTCGTTCAGGGGTCGTTCCTGACAGCGCAGGAAAAGCGTTAGTCTGAGAATCCGCTTTGTGATGGTTCTCCCGCAGGTTGCTCGACCTTCAGTCACTGACAAAGAGCAGGACAAGGACAGAATTGGAGTCACAGAGCTGCTACTCACCATGCTCAACTTCTTCTTCTGGGGCCCACAGGCAGTCAGCACCTTGCTGCTTGTGTTCACTTTCAGGACATCTCCACTCGTCGTGCCAAGATGAAAATCACCATCATCGTCTGTCATCTATCAGAAAGCATAAAGAGAAACAGATCACGGTCTGGATCCTGAGACCCGTGTCCCACGCCTGACACTGGGCTGCACCAACAGCTTTAGTTCAGTGGATTGCCAAGAGTTCACCTGGGGGAACCCAGCCAATGTTTCTGTTCCATCACACGCACAGATCCAGAACACTGCTGAACGCCAGACACTTTCTAACCAAATCTAGATCATATTTGGAAGCATAAAAATACGGGTGCCGGAGCCCGTGACCGTAAGACGTGCTGCTTCTCTTGAGGAGCATCCAGAACACTCTTTCCCAGAGGCCGTGGGAGATCAACGGCCATGGCCAATGCTGAGGAACTTCACTGCCGTCACGCGCTTGGGACCAACATTTCCAGCGTTATTAGAGAAACTCGTGGTTTTTCTCTAGTCTGTACAGAGTTTCTTAGTTTAGCAAAGTCATCTTGGCTGAAACGTACCTGAACACACACGCTGATTCCTCTCAGTTGCCCCGCGTAGCGTTCAGATGGATGGATTGTTTTAGTTGCTGTGTCGAGTTCCCACACTCGAATGGTGAAACTATAAGAACAAATAGAGTGGGATCAAATCCACAGATGCAGAAACCTCCAAGTTTTTTCAGTACTACAAGAAGTAAAAAGCCTTCACAAGGCTCCATTATTCTGATCTTTCAATACGGAGAAAAAGAACAATATCAGAGAAGTCTCTTATGGAAACTTTTTCCGGGTAAATCAAAAATCTTAAGGCTTCAGCAAAAACACATGTGAGGACACTTTCAACTCTTTTCTAGTGCAATTTAATTGACGATGTCAGAGACAATGTCATATCTTTGAGCAGAGTCACCCTTACATTTACCAAAGTGCTAAAATTGCAAAGGCGAGCACTCATAAGTGCGAGTGCAGCCAAGAGCATCCAAAGCCGTCCCTGATGTACAGGGAGGTGCAGGCCCTCAACGCCTTTAAACGTCAGCCTGGATATATGGGCGCTGCCGCAAATCCTTGCAAAACGCGACGTTTTGTACAACTTTTGTTACAAGCCAGTGACCAACTGTACATCACATCTGGTGAGGACAGGAGATCATCCAACGACCGGCAAGACATCGTTGTTTCGACATTAATTAGCCATTGTTCAGGGGCACTCATTGACTGCTTTTCTTGTGTAAACACTGGCAACTAAATATGTTAAACACCGCACGGGGAATGCTGAGTACAAAATCCTGCTATCAGGAGCAGAAGTGACGCACGTGGGCCCCTGTGTGCTGCTCTGAAAACATCTTGTTACATGGAGAACAAGCAGAAATGCCTTAAAGCTACAGCCTGACGGGTATTCATGAGTCCATTCAGAGTGAAAAGAAACAACACAAGCACACAGTTGCTTAAGTTTCCTTGTAGTTAAACAAAGACTCTTTGTCAAAGGAAATAGGGCCAGGGGTTCTCTCGCTCTGCTCGTTCCTCTCAACAAACCCTTACTTTCCAGCAGTGACAAACACCTCGTCCCTGCAGCTGGAGCACATGACGACGTTGGCATTGCCGGCGCTGCGCGGCGAGGCCGGGCTCCCGCACACAGCCTCTCTCTTACTGACGTCCCACACCATCACCCTGCAGGAGAAGAAAGCCTTGAAACAGCTTCGCTTTTTGACATTGCTTGGAAGTCAGTTACTAAAAACCAAAAGCAAGACAAAGCCTATTGTCCTGCAGTCTGTTCCTACCAGGACACACAACACAAGTAACTTTGTAGAGATTCTACCCAAGAAAAAACTTGTCACCAAAGTGTGGAATTGCAGTTTACATCCCCTGCTCCTGAAGCAAGGCTACGTGGATTTATCAGATTCCTTCTGCGGAGCACGACTCAAATCATACAGAATCACAGAACAGCTTGGGTTGGAGGGACCTTCCCAGCTCCCCAGTGCCCCCCTGCCATGAGCAGGGACATCTTCAGCAGCTCAGGGTGCTCAGAGCCCCGTCCAGCCTGGCCTGGGATGTCTCCAGGGATGGTTCAGCCACCACCTCTCTGGCCAACCCGGGACAGGCTCTCACCACCCTCCCTGGAAAAACGTCTCAGGCCGCCCATAGAATCTGATTCTTGTCAAAAATCTTGTGCCAAGAAGCGGAAATCCTTACCTGCCGTCGTCCTGGCCTCCCAGGGACACAAGATAAATGCCTCTGGGCGAGAACGAGAGTCCCTCGACTTTGCCCTCGTGCAGCGAGAGCCGAGCAAGTAACTCCTGCTTTGGGAAATCCCAGAGGATGACGTCTGCCTGCGGGGCAAAGCAGAAGGGGGGGATGGCAGAGCATGAGCTGTAACTCGCAGGATCAGGGAGAACAACGTTCTCTGGCAGGAAAGTTGTTCGAAGGAGCCCAGCCCAAGCTTCTCTGCAGCCCTGGGCACCCCTGACACAAAGAGGCTTCAGACTGGGTGCTGTAAGAAGCATTATTCCAGCTGAGCACTTGAGTAGCTCTGCTTCATTTCAGCACCTACATTTACCTGAGACACTGAGTATTTGACTTAGGTTTTAAAATACTGAAAGCACTAAAACCTGATCCCTTCCAAGTGTCTTGAGGTCTTTCAAATAGGCAAAAATAAAACGAAAAGAACTTGAGAGGTCTGAAAATGCAGGTAGGTACCTGTCAAGGGCTTTTGAAAGTCCTAAGCAGCTCTGGAGCTCAGGTCTCACTTGAAATAAACCAGCATTTATTAATTAATGTCTAATGAGATTTTGGCTGCCACACGCCCACAACACTTTGGATAAAAAGGACTGGAACTAAAAATCCCTCCATCCTAGGGATACTGCTTCATGTTTTACAAAAACATAAAGGCACATCCAGCAATGGAGTAACTACAATTTCCCATTCCCTTCAACATCTTCCCATTGCAGATATTTATTTTCCAACCAAAGAAAAAATAAACGCAAGGTGTTCCCACCACTGGCAAGCCAACTCCAATTTCTCTGGTCAATCCTAAGCGGTTAAAATCAGAGCATTACCCACCTTGAATCCAATGCAGGTGACTTGTCCTGAAGCGACGTACATCCCATCCCTGGACACGACAACGCAGGACACGTTATCGGCGTGGCCGTGCAAGAAACTCTGTTTCTTAGTGTCCAGGTGCTGAATCACCACCGTACAGCCCAGGGGGTACAGGATGTGCTCCCTGTCGGGGTGGCAGATGAGGCCACAGGGAACATGTCCTGCAAGAGAAACGGGTGAAAGATCCGCTGGCTGCCAACAGTTCAGGGGCTGCAGAAACCACTGGCTCCCCACGGTTTACCTCACAAGGCGAGGGGGGGGAAGGAAAAGAACCTTCCAGTTCTCCCCAGAGCTGTTCAGCAGAACAACCCCGTGTCGAACAGCACGGTCACCCTTGGAATAAGTGATGGCCAAAATGGTTAATGTTGAACAAATCGAGTAGGATTCAATTATATTATGCATATTGTTGTAAGCAGTAACTGCGCTTGTGCAAGTTTGATTATGTTTTGTAGAACCTTGTAGTAGTAGTTAAGCCAATGCCTGGATTGCCTGGATGGTGCCACAGATAACAGGACTCCCGGATGGTGCCACAGGTAACAGGACTCCCGGATGGTGCCACAGATAACAGGACTCCCGGATGGTGCCACAGGTAACAGGACTCCTGGATGTTGCCACAGGTAACAGGACTGGATGGTGCCACAGGTAACAGGACTGGATGGTGCCACAGGTAACAGGACTCCCGGATGGTGCCACAGGTAACAGGACTCCCGGATGGGGCCACAGGTAACAGGACTCCCGGATGGTGCCACAGGTAACAGGACTCCCGGATGGTGCCACAGGTAACAGGACTCCCGGATGGTGCCACAGGTAACAGGACTCCCGGATGGTGCCACAGGTAACAGGACTCCCGGATGGTGCCACAGGTAACAGGACTCCTGGATGTTGCCACAGGTAACAGGACTGGATGGTGCCACAGGTAACAGGACTGGATGGTGCCACAGGTAACAGGACTCCGGATGGTGCCACAGATAACAGGACTCCCGGATGGTGCCACAGGTAACAGGACTCCCGGATGGTGCCACAGATAACAGGACTCCCGGATGGGGCCACAGATAACAGGACTCCCGGATGGGGCCACAGGTAACAGGACTCCCGGATGGGGCCACAGGTAACAGGACTCCCGGATGGTGCCACAGGTAACAGGACTCCCGGATGGTGCCACAGGTAACAGGACTCCCGGATGGTGCCACAGGTAACAGGACTCCTGGATGTTGCCACAGGTAACAGGACTGGATGGTGCCACAGGTAACAGGACTGGATGGTGCCACAGGTAACAGGACTCCCGGATGGTGCCACAGGTAACAGGACTGGATGGTGCCACAGGTAACAGGACTGGATGGTGCCACAGGTAACAGGACTCCCGGATGGTGCCACAGGTAACAGGACTCCCGGATGGGGCCACAGGTAACAGGACTCCCGGATGGTGCCACAGGTAACAGGACTCCCGGATGGTGCCACAGGTAACAGGACTCCCGGATGGTGCCACAGGTAACAGGACTCCCGGATGGTGCCACAGGTAACAGGACTCCCGGATGGGGCCACAGGTAACAGGACTCCCGGATGGTGCCACAGGTAACAGGACTCCCGGATGGGGCCACAGGTAACAGGACTCCCGGATGGTGCCACAGATAACAGGACTCCCGGATGGTGCCATAAATAACAGGACTGGATGGTGCCACAGGTAACAGGACTCCCGGATGGTGCCACAGGTAACAGGACTCCCGGATGGTGCCACAGGTAACAGGACTGGATGGTGCCACAGGTAACAGGACTCCCGGATGGTGCCACAGATAACAGGACTCCCGGATGGTGCCACAGGTAACAGGACTCCCGGATGGTGCCACAGATAACAGGACTCCCGGATGGTGCCACAGATAACAGGACTCCCGGATGGTGCCACAGATAACAGGACTCCCGGATGGTGCCACAGGTAACAGGACTCCCGGATGGTGCCACAGATAACAGGACTCCCGGATGGTGCCACAGGTAACAGGACTCCCGGATGGTGCCACAGATAACAGGACTCCCGGATGGTGCCACAGATAACAGGACTCCCGGATGGTGCCACAGATAACAGGACTCCCGGATGGTGCCACAGGTAACAGGACTCCCGGATGGTGCCACAGGTAACAAAGTTCCAGAGACGGAAATTCCCAGCGTGTGAACGAGCGTATAACATATATAAGCACACACAAAAGTTGAGTGGTGTGCCTGTTGGTGGAACTGAGCTTCCCCCGGTCACCCAGCGCTGTTTTGCCTAATTACCGCTTGCTAAATAAAATCGATTGATTGGCTCAAAATCGATTTATTGGCTCTTATTTATAACAAATGTGATCTGTGTGTGGCGCAGGAGCTTCCCGTCCACTTGCTCCTCCATTCAGTCAGGTGCTGCAAGAGAGGGACAGAGAAAGAAACAGTTAGGACCGGATTAACAACCTCGTCATCCCTGTCCCCAAACCTGCAGGCGGCCTAGGAGGCCTGATCTAAGTTTGGCTCTTCTCCCTCTCTTTGCTGGAATCCTTCACTGCACAAATTTCTGTCATGAACACTCTCTGAACCAACCTGATGTGTTCATAGTTCCCAGCCCAGCGTCCATTCCTCAAGGTACCTCAGCATTTCCCTTTGAAACCACACCTGAGTGCCATCCCGTCCTGAGCTACCTCAGCATTGCCCACTGCAGCCTCCCCGACGCCATCTCCTCCCTGAGCTCCCTCAGCCTTTCCCGCCAAAGCCTCCCCGATGTCCCCCCCTCCCTGAGCTCCCTCAGCCTTTCCCGCCAAAGCCTCCCCGATGTCCCCCCTCCCTGAGCTCCCTCAGCCTTTCCCGCCAAAGCCTCCCCGATGTCCCCCCTCCCTGAGCTCCCTCAGCCTTTCCCGCCAAAGCCTCCCCGATGTCCCCCCTCCCTGAGCTCCCTCAGCCTTTCCCGCCAAAGCCTCCCCGATGTCACCCCCTCCCTGAGCTCCCTCAGCCTTTCCCGCCAAAGCCTCCCCGATGTCCCCCCCTCCCTGAGCTCCCTCAGCCTTTCCCGCCAAAGCCTCCCCGATGTCCCCCCTCCCTGAGGTCCCTCAGCCTTTCCCGCCAAAGCCTCCCCGATGTCACCCCTCCCTGAGCTCCCTCAGCCTTTCCCGCCAAAGCCTCCCCGATGTCCCCCCCTCCCTGAGCTCCCTCAGCCTTTCCCGCCAAAGCCTCCCCGATGTCCCCCCTCCCTGAGCTCCCTCAGCCTTTCCCGCCAAAGCCTCCCCGATGTCCCCGCCCTCCCTGAGCTCCCTCAGCCTTTCCCGCCAAAGCCTCCCCGATGTCACCCCCTCCCTGAGCTCCCTCAGCCTTTCCCGCCAAAGCCTCCCCGATGTCACCCCCTCCCTGAGCTCCCTCAGCCTTTCCCGCCAAAGCCTCCCCGATGTCCCCCCCTCCCTGAGGTCCCTCAGCCTTTCCCGCCAAAGCCTCCCCGATGTCCCCCCTCCCTGAGCTCCCTCAGCCTTTCCCGCCAAAGCCTCCCCGATGTCACCCCCTCCCTGAGCTCCCTCAGCCTTTCCCGCCAAAGCCTCCCCGATGTCCCCCCCTCCCTGAGGTCCCTCAGCCTTTCCCGCCAAAGCCTCCCCGATGTCCCCCCTCCCTGAGCTCCCTCAGCCTTTCCCGCCAAAGCCTCCCCGATGTCCCCCCCTCCCTGAGCTCCCTCAGCCTTTCCCGCCAAAGCCTCCCCGATGTCCCCCCTCCCTGAGCTCCCTCAGCCTTTCCCGCCAAAGCCTCCCCGATGTCCCCCCTCCCTGAGCTCCCTCAGCCTTTCCCGCCAAAGCCTCCCCGATGTCCCCCCTCCCTGAGCTCCCTCAGCCTTTCCCGCCAAAGCCTCCCCGATGCCACCCCTCCCTCAGGTCCCTCAGCCTTTCCCGCCAAAGCCTCCCCGATGCCACCCCTCCCTCAGGTCCCTCAGCCTTTCCCGCCAAAGCCTCCCCGATGCCACCCCTCCCTGAGCTCCCTCAGCCTTTCCCGCCAAAGCCTCCCCGATGTCCCCCCCTCCCTCAGGTCCCTCAGCCTTTCCCGCCAAAGCCTCCCCGATGTCCCCCCTCCCTGAGCTCCCTCAGCCTTTCCCGCCAAAGCCTCCCCGATGTCCCCCCCCTCCCTCAGGTCCCTCAGCCTTTCCCGCCAAAGCCTCCCCGATGTCACCCCTCCCTCAGGTCCCTCAGCCTTTCCCGCCAAAGCCTCCCCGATGCCACCCCTCCCTCAGGTCCCTCAGCCTTTCCCGCCAAAGGCTCCCCCCTCCGCCCCACGGCCCCGCCCGAGCCCCGCGCAGCGCTCAGCCCGGGGCTCCCTTCCCTCACAGCCGCCCGCGTGTTTCCCCCTCGCCCCTTGCCCGGCCCGGCCCGGGGCCGCGCTCTTGCGGCTGGCTGCCCCTCGCCTTCCTCCTGCCGAACCCAGCCCGTCCCTCCCCCTCCAGCCTCCCCCCTCAGCCGGGACCGGGGCGGCCCCGTCCAGTCTCCCCGCTGTCCGCCCGCCCCTCGCTCACCGCCGGCCCCGCCGCTCCTCGCGCGCTGCTCCCGCCGCCGCACCGCCGGCACGCGCTCCTCGGCCCGCGCGCTTCTGCAGCGTGGCCCCGCCCATCCCGCGCAGGAGCCAATCCCGTCCGCGCCCGCCACCGGGCCCCGCCCCCCCTCCCGGCCCGGAGCCGCCGGCGGCCGCAGAGCGGCGCTGTCCGCCCGCAGCGCGGCCCCGGCCCCGGCGGGTCAGCGGCAGCGGGGCCGGGAGCGCTCGGGCTGCGCCCGCCCGGGACGGCCCGGGACCGAGGGCTCCGCCGCCCCAGGCGTCCGGGCCCCATAGATTGCAATGAGGAGGGACCCAGGCGTCCGGGCCCCATAGATTGCACTGAGGAGGGACCCAGGCGTCCGGGCCCCATAGATTGCAACGAGGAGGGACCCAGGCGTCCGGGCCCCATAGATTTGACGAAGGAGGGACCCAGGCGTCCGGGCCCCATAGATTGCACTGAGGAGGGACCCAGGCGTCCGGGACCCATAGATTTGACTGAGGAGGGACCCAGGCGTCCGGGCCCCATAGATTTGAATAAGGAGGGACCCAGGCGTCCGGGCCCCATAGATTTGAATAAGGAGGGACCCAGGCGTCCGGGCCCCATAGATTTGAATAAGGAGGGACCCAGGCGTCCGGGTCCCATAGATTTAACGGAGAAGGGACCCAGGAGTCCGGGCCCCATTGATTTCACTGAGGAGGGACCCAGGCGTCCGGGCCCCATAGATTTGACTAAAGAGGGACCCAGGCGTCCGCGCCGCATAAATTTCACTGAGGAGGGACCCAGGCGTCCGGGCCCCATAGATTGCCCTGAGGAGGGACCCAGGCGTCCGGGCCCCATAGATTTGACCGAGGAGGGACCCAGGCGTCCGGGCCCCATAGATTGCCTGGAGGAGGGACCCAGGCGTCCGGGCCCCATAGATTGCACTGAGGAGGGACCCAGGCGTCCGGGCCCCATAGATTTGATCAAGGAGGGACCCAGGCGTCCGGGCCCCATAGATTGCACTGAGGAGGGACCCAGGCGTCCGGGCCCCATAGATTTGACCGAGTAGGGACCCAGGTGTCCGGGCCCCATAGATTTGACCAGAGAGGGACCCAGGCGTCCGGGCCCCATAGATTTGACAGAGGAGGGACCCAGGCGTCCGGGCCCCATAGATTTGACAGAGGAGGGACCCAGGCGTCCGGGCCCCATAGATTTGACCGAGGAGGGACCCAGGCGTCCGGGCCCCATAGATTGCAGTGAGGAGGGACCCAGGCGTCCGGGCCCCATAGATTTGACCGAGGAGGGACCCAGGCGTCCGGGCCCCATAGATTTAACCAAAGAGGGACCCAGGCGTCCGGGCCCCATAGATTTGACTGAGGAGGGACCCAGGCGTCCGGGACCCATAGATTTGATTGACGGGGGACCCAGGCGTCCGAGCCCCATAGATTGCACTGAGGAGGGACCCAGGCGTCCGGGCCCCATAGATTTTACTGAGGAGGGACCCAGGCGTCCGGGCCCTATAGATTTCAATGAGGAGGGACCCAGGCGTCCGGGCCCCATAGATTTGACCAAGGAGGGACCCAGGCGTCCGGGCCCCATAGATTGCATTGAGGAGGGACCCAGGCGTCCGGGCCCCATAGATTTGACCGAGGAGGGACCCAGGCGTCCGGGCCCCATAGATTTGACTGAGGAGGGACCCAGGCGTCCGGGCCCCATAGATTTGACTGAGGAGGGACCCAGGCGTCCGGGCCCCATAGATTGCACTGAGGAGGGACCCAGGCGTCCGGGCCCCATAGATTTGACTGAGGACGGACCCAGGCGTCCGGGCCCCATAGATTGCAATGAGGTGGGACCCAGGCGTCCGGGCCCCATAGATTTGAGCCTGGAGGGACCCAGGCGTCCGGGCCCCATAGATTGCAATGAGGTGGGACCCAGGCGTCCGGGCCCCATAGACTTGACCAGGAAGGGACCCCGACGTCCAGTCCCCATAGATTGCACTGAGTAGGGACCCAGGCGTCCGGGCCCCACAGATTTGACCGAGGAGGGACCCAGTAGTCTGGGCCCCATAGATTTGATTGAGGAGGGACCCAGGCGTCCGGGCCCCATAGATTGCATTGAGGATGGACCCAGGCGTCCGGGCCCCATAGATTTGAACAAGGGGGGACCCAGGCGTCCGGGCCCCATAGATTTGACCGAGAAGGGACCCAGGCGTCCGGGCCCCATAGATTGCACTGAGGAGGGACCCAGGCGTCCGGGCCCCATAGATTGCACTGAGGAGGGACCCAGGCGTCCGGGCCCCATAGATTTGACTGAGGAGGGACCCAGGCGTCCGGGCCCCATAGATTGCACTGAGGAGGGACCCAGGCGTCCGGGCCCCATAGATTGCACTGAGGAGGGACCCAGGCGTCCGGGCCCCATAGATTGCAACGAGGAGGGACCCAGGCGTCCGGGCCCCATAGATTTGACGAAGGAGGGACCCAGGCGTCCGGGCCCCATAGATTGCACTGAGGAGGGACCCAGGCGTCCGGGACCCATAGATTTGACTGAGGAGGGACCCAGGCATCCGGGCCCCATAGATTTGAATAAGGAGGGACCCAGGCGTCCGGGCCCCATAGATTTGAATAAGGAGGGACCCAGGCGTCCGGGCCCCATAGATTTGAATAAGGAGGGACCCAGGCGTCCGGGTCCCATAGATTTAACGGAGAAGGGACCCAGGAGTCCGGGCCCCATTGATTTCACTGAGGAGGGACCCAGGCGTCCGGGCCCCATAGATTTGACTAAAGAGGGACCCAGGCGTCCGGGCCGCATAAATTTCACTGAGGAGGGACCCAGGCGTCCGGGCCCCATAGATTGCCCTGAGGAGGGACCCAGGCGTCCGGGCCCCATAGATTTGACCGAGGAGGGACCCAGGCGTCCGGGCCCCATAGATTGCCTGGAGGAGGGACCCAGGCGTCCGGGCCCCATAGATTGCACTGAGGAGGGACCCAGGCGTCCGGGCCCCATAGATTTGATCAAGGAGGGACCCAGGCGTCCGGGCCCCATAGATTGCACTGAGGAGGGACCCAGGCGTCCGGCCCCATAGATTTGACCGAGTAGGGACCCAGGTGTCCGGGCCCCATAGATTTGACCAGAGAGGGACCCAGGCGTCCGGGCCCCATAGATTTGACAGAGGAGGGACCCAGGCGTCCGGGCCCCATAGATTTGACAGAGGAGGGACCCAGGCGTCCGGGCCCCATAGATTTGACCGAGGAGGGACCCAGGCGTCCGGGCCCCATAGATTGCAGTGAGGAGGGACCCAGGCGTCCGGGCCCCATAGATTTGACCGAGGAGGGACCCAGGCGTCCGGGCCCCATAGATTGCACTGAGGAGGGACCCAGGCGTCCGGGACCCATAGATTTGATTGACGGGGGACCCAGGCGTCCGAGCCCCATAGATTGCACTGAGGAGGGACCCAGGCGTCCGGGCCCCATAGATTTGACTGAGGAGGGACCCAGGCGTCCGGGCCCCATAGATTGCACTGAGGAGGGACCCAGGCGTCCGGGCCCCATAGATTTGACTGAGGAGGGACCCAGGCGTCCGGGCCCCATAGATTTGACCGAGGAGGGACCCAGGCATCCGGGCCCCATAGATTTGACCGAGAAGGGACCCAGGCGTCCGGGCCCCATAGATTTGACTGAGGAGGGACCCAGGCGTCCGGGCCCCATAGATTTGATTGACGGGGGACCCAGGCGTCCGAGCCCCATAGATTGCACTGAGGAGGGACCCAGGCGTCCGGGCCCCATAGATTTTACTGAGGAGGGACCCAGGCGTCCGGGCCCTATAGATTTCAATGAGGAGGGACCCAGGCGTCCGGGCCCCATAGATTTGACCAAGGAGGGACCCAGGCGTCCGGGCCCCATAGATTGCATTGAGGAGGGACCCAGGCGTCCGGGCCCCATAGATTTGACCGAGGAGGGACCCAGGCGTCCGGGCCCCATAGATTTGACTGAGGAGGGACCCAGGCGTCCGGGCCCCATAGATTGCACTGAGGAGGGACCCAGGCGTCCGGGCCCCATAGATTTGACTGAGGAGGGACCCAGGCGTCCGGGCCCCATAGATTGCAATGAGGTGGGACCCAGGCGTCCGGGCCCCATAGACTTGACCAGGAAGGGACCCCGACGTCCAGTCCCCATAGATTGCACTGAGTAGGGACCCAGGCGTCCGGGCCCCACAGATTTGACCGAGGAGGGACCCAGTAGTCTGGGCCCCATAGATTTGATTGAGGAGGGACCCAGGCGTCCGGGCCCCATAGATTGCATTGAGGATGGACCCAGGCGTCCGGGCCCCATAGATTTGAACAAGGGGGGACCCAGGCGTCCGGGCCCCATAGATTTGACCGAGAAGGGACCCAGGCGTCCGGGCCCCATAGATTTGACTGAGGAGGGACCCAGGCGTCCGGGCCCCATAGATTGCACTGAGGAGGGACCCAGGCGTCCGGGCCCCATAGATTGCACTGAGGAGGGACCCAGGCGTCCGGGCCCCATAGATTGCAACGAGGAGGGACCCAGGCGACCGGGCCCCATAGATTTGACGAAGGAGGGACCCAGGCGTCCGGGCCCCATAGATTGCACTGAGGAGGGACCCAGGCGTCCGGGACCCATAGATTTGACTGAGGAGGGACCCAGGCGTCCGGGCCCCATAGATTTGAATAAGGAGGGACCCAGGCGTCCGGGCCCCATAGATTTGAATAAGGAGGGACCCAGGCGTCCGGGCCCCATAGATTTGAATAAGGAGGGACCCAGGCGTCCGGGTCCCATAGATTTAACGGAGAAGGGACCCAGGAGTCCGGGCCCCATTGATTTCACTGAGGAGGGACCCAGGCGTCCGGGCCCCATAGATTTGACTAAAGAGGGACCCAGGCGTCCGGGCCGCATAAATTTCACTGAGGAGGGACCCAGGCGTCCGGGCCCCATAGATTGCCCTGAGGAGGGACCCAGGCGTCCGGGCCCCATAGATTTGACCGAGGAGGGACCCAGGCGTCCGGGCCCCATAGATTGCCTGGAGGAGGGACCCAGGCGTCCGGGCCCCATAGATTGCACTGAGGAGGGACCCAGGCGTCCGGGCCCCATAGATTTGATCAAGGAGGGACCCAGGCGTCCGGGCCCCATAGATTGCACTGAGGAGGGACCCAGGCGTCCGGGCCCCATAGATTTGACCGAGTAGGGACCCAGGTGTCCGGGCCCCATAGATTTGACCAGAGAGGGACCCAGGCGTACGGGCCCCATAGATTTGACAGAGGAGGGACCCAGGCGTCCGGGCCCCATAGATTTGACAGAGGAGGGACCCAGGCGTCCGGGCCCCATAGATTTCACCGAGGAGGGACCCAGGCGTCCGGGCCCCATAGATTGCAGTGAGGAGGGACCCAGGCGTCCGGGCCCCATAGATTTGACCGAGGAGGGACCCAGGCGTCCGGGCCCCATAGATTTGACCGAGGAGGGACCCAGGCATCCGGGCCCCATAGATTTAACCAAAGAGGGACCCAGGCGTCCGGGCCCCATAGATTGCACTGAGGAGGGACCCAGGCGTCCGGGACCCATAGATTTGATTGACGGGGGACCCAGGCGTCCGAGCCCCATAGATTGCACTGAGGAGGGACCCAGGCGTCCGGGCCCCATAGATTTTACTGAGGAGGGACCCAGGCGTCCGGGCCCTATAGATTTCAATGAGGAGGGACCCAGGCGTCCGGGCCCCATAGATTTGACCAAGGAGGGACCCAGGCGTCCGGGCCCCATAGATTGCATTGAGGAGGGACCCAGGCGTCCGGGCCCCATAGATTTGACCGAGGAGGGACCCAGGCGTCCGGGCCCCATAGATTTGACTGAGGAGGGACCCAGGCGTCTGATCCCATAGATTGCACTGAGGAGGGACCCAGGCGTCCGGGCCCCATAGATTGCACTGAGGAGGGACCCAGGCGTCCGGGCCCCATAGATTGCACTGAGGAGGGACCCAGGCGTCCGGGCCCCATAGATTTGACTGAGGACGGACCCAGGCGTCCGGGCCCCATAGATTGCAATGAGGTGGGACCCAGGCGTCCGGGCCCCATAGATTTGACTGAGGAGGGACCCAGGCGTCCGGGCCCCATAGATTGCACTGAGTAGGGACCCAGGCGTCCGGGCCCCACAGATTTGACCGAGGAGGGACCCAGTAGTCTGGGCCCCATAGATTTGATTGAGGAGGGACCCAGGCGTCCGGGCCCCATAGATTGCATTGAGGATGGACCCAGGCGTCCGGGCCCCATAGATTTGAACAAGGGGGGACCCAGGCGTCCGGGCCCCATAGATTTGACCGAGAAGGGACCCAGGCGTCCGGGCCCCATAGATTTGACTGAGGAGGGACCCAGGCGTCCGGGCCCCATAGATTGCACTGAGGAGGGACCCAGGCGTCCGGGCCCCATAGATTGCACTGAGGAGGGACCCAGGCGTCCGGGCCCCATAGATTGCAACGAGGAGGGACCCAGGCGTCCGGGCCCCATAGATTTGACGAAGGAGGGACCCAGGCGTCCGGGCCCCATAGATTGCACTGAGGAGGGACCCAGGCGTCCGGGACCCATAGATTTGACTGAGGAGGGACCCAGGAGTCCGGGCCCCATAGATTTGAATAAGGAGGGACCCAGGCGTCCGGGCCCCATAGATTTGAATAAGGAGGGACCCAGGCGTCCGGGCCCCATAGATTTGAATAAGGAGGGACCCAGGCGTCCGGGTCCCATAGATTTAACGGAGAAGGGACCCAGGAGTCCGGGCCCCATTGATTTCACTGAGGAGGGACCCAGGCGTCCGGGCCCCATAGATTTGACTAAAGAGGGACCCAGGCGTCCGGGCCGCATAAATTTCACTGAGGAGGGACCCAGGCGTCCGGGCCCCATAGATTTGACCGAGGAGGGACCCAGGCGTCCGGTCCCCATAGATTGCCTGGAGGAGGGACCCAGGCGTCCGGGCCCCATAGATTGCACTGAGGAGGGACCCAGGCGTCCGGGCCCCATAGATTTGATCAAGGAGGGACCCAGGCGTCCGGGCCCCATAGATTGCACTGAGGAGGGACCCAGGCGTCCGGCCCCATAGATTTGACCGAGTAGGGACCCAGGTGTCCGGGCCCCATAGATTTGACCAGAGAGGGACCCAGGCGTCCGGGCCCCATAGATTTGACAGAGGAGGGACCCAGGCGTCCGGGCCCCATAGATTTGACAGAGGAGGGACCCAGGCGTCCGGGCCCCATAGATTTGACCGAGGAGGGACCCAGGCGTCCGGGCCCCATAGATTGCAGTGAGGAGGGACCCAGGCGTCCGGGCCCCATAGATTTGACCGAGGAGGGACCCAGGCGTCCGGGCCCCATAGATTTGACCGAGGAGGGACCCAGGCATCCGGGCCCCATAGATTTGACCAAAGAGGGACCCAGGCGTCCGGGCCCCATAGATTGCACTGAGGAGGGACCCAGGCGTCCGGGACCCATAGATTTGACCGAGGAGGGACCCAGGCGTCCGGGCCCCATAGATTTGACTGAGGAGGGACCCAGGCGTCCGGGCCCCATAGATTGCACTGAGGAGGGACCCAGGCGTCCGGGCCCCATAGATTTGACTGAGGAGGGACCCAGGCGTCCGGGCCCCATAGATTGCAATGAGGTGGGACCCAGGCGTCCGGGCCCCATAGACTTGACCAGGAAGGGACCCCGACGTCCAGTCCCCATAGATTGCACTGAGTAGGGACCCAGGCGTCCGGGCCCCATAGATTGCACTGAGTAGGGACCCAGGCGTCCGGGCCCCACAGATTTGACCGAGGAGGGACCCAGTAGTCTGGGCCCCATAGATTTGATTGAGGAGGGACCCAGGCGTCCGGGCCCCATAGATTGCATTGAGGATGGACCCAGGCGTCCGGGCCCCATAGATTTGAACAAGGGGGGACCCAGGCGTCCGGGCCCCATAGATTTGACCGAGAAGGGACCCAGGCGTCCGGGCCCCATAGATTTGACTAAGGAGGGACCCAGGCGTCCGGGCCCCATAGATTGCACTGAGGAGGGACCCAGGCGGCCGGGCCCCATAGATTGCACTGAGGAGGGACCCAGGCGTCCGGGCCCCATAGATTGCAACGAGGAGGGACCCAGGCGTCCGGGCCCCATAGATTTGACGAAGGAGGGACCCAGGCGTCCAGGCCCCATAGATTGCACTGAGGAGGGACCCAGGCGTCCGGGACCCATAGATTTGACTGAGGAGGGACCCAGGCGTCCGGGCCCCATAGATTTGAATAAGGAGGGACCCAGGCGTCCGGGCCCCATAGATTTGAATAAGGAGGGACCCAGGCGTCCGGGCCCCATAGATTTGAATAAGGAGGGACCCAGGCGTCCGGGTCCCATAGATTTAACGGAGAAGGGACCCAGGAGTCCGGGCCCCATTGATTTCACTGAGGAGGGACCCAGGCGTCCGGGCCCCATAGATTTGACTAAAGAGGGACCCAGGCGTCCGGGCCGCATAAATTTCACTGAGGAGGGACCCAGGCGTCCGGGCCCCATAGATTGCCCTGAGGAGGGACCCAGGCGTCCGGGCCCCATAGATTTGAATGAGGAGGGACCCAGGCGTCCGGGCCCCATAGATTGCCTGGAGGAGGGACCCAGGCGTCCGGGCCCCATAGATTGCACTGAGGAGGGACCCAGGCGTCCGGGCCCCATAGATTTGATCAAGGAGGGACCCAGGCGTCCGGGCCCCATAGATTTGATCAAGGAGGGACCCAGGCGTCCGGGCCCCATAGATTTGACAGAGGAGGGACCCAGGCGTCCGGGCCCCATAGATTTGACAGAGGAGGGACCCAGGCGTCCGGGCCCCATAGATTTGACCGAGGAGGGACCCAGGCGTCCGGGCCCCATAGATTTGTCTGAGGAGGGACCCAGGCGTCCGGGCCCCATAGATTTGACCGAGGAGGGACCCAGGCGTCCGGGCCCCATAGATTTGACCGAGGAGGGACCCAGGCATCCGGGCCCCATAGATTTGACCGAGAAGGGACCCAGGCGTCCGGGCCCCATAGATTTGACTGAGGAGGGACCCAGGCGTCCGGGCCCCATAGATTTGATTGACGGGGGACCCAGGCGTCCGAGCCCCATAGATTGCACTGAGGAGGGACCCAGGCGTCCGGGCCCCATAGATTTTACTGAGGAGGGACCCAGGCGTCCGGGCCCTATAGATTTCAATGAGGAGGGACCCAGGCGTCCGGGCCCCATAGATTGCACTGAGGAGGGACCCAGGCGTCCGGGACCCATAGATTTGACTGAGGAGGGACCCAGGCGTCCGGGCCCCATAGATTTGACCGAGGAGGGACCCAGGCGTCCGGGCCCCATAGATTTGACTGAGGAGGGACCCAGGCGTCCGGGCCCCATAGATTGCACTGAGGAGGGACCCAGGCGTCCGGGCCCCATAGATTTGACTGAGGAGGGACCCAGGCGTCCGGGCCCCATAGATTGCAATGAGGTGGGACCCAGGCGTCCGGGCCCCATAGACTTGACCAGGAAGGGACCCCGACGTCCAGTCCCCATAGATTGCACTGAGTAGGGACCCAGGCGTCCGGGCCCCATAGATTTGACCGAGGAGGGACCCAGTAGTCTGGGCCCCATAGATTTGATTGAGGAGGGACCCAGGCGTCCGGGCCCCATAGATTGCATTGAGGATGGACCCAGGCGTCCGGGCCCCATAGATTTGAACAAGGGGGGACCCAGGCGTCCGGGCCCCATAGATTTGACCGAGAAGGGACCCAGGCGTCCGGGCCCCATAGATTTGACTGAGGAGGGACCCAGGCGTCCGGGCCCCATAGATTGCACTGAGGAGGGACCCAGGCGGCCGGGCCCCATAGATTGCACTGAGGAGGGACCCAGGCGTCCGGGCCCCATAGATTGCAACGAGGAGGGACCCAGGCGTCCGGGCCCCATAGATTTGACGAAGGAGGGACCCAGGCGTCCGGGCCCCATAGATTGCACTCAGGAGGGACCCAGGCGTCCAGGACCCATAGATTTGACTGAGGAGGGACCCAGGCGTCCGGGCCCCATAGATTTGAATAAGGAGGGACCCAGGCGTCCGGGCCCCATAGATTTGAATAAGGAGGGACCCAGGCGTCCGGGCCCCATAGATTTGAATAAGGAGGGACCCAGGCGTCCGGGTCCCATAGATTTAACGGAGAAGGGACCCAGGAGTCCGGGCCCCATTGATTTCACTGAGGAGGGACCCAGGCGTCCGGGCCCCATAGATTTGACTAAAGAGGGACCCAGGCGTCCGGGCCGCATAAATTTCACTGAGGAGGGACCCAGGCGTCCGGGCCCCATAGATTGCCCTGAGGAGGGACCCAGGCGTCCGGGCCCCATAGATTTGACCGAGGAGGGACCCAGGCGTCCGGGCCACATAGATTGCCTGGAGGAGGGACCCAGGCGTCCGGGCCCCATAGATTGCACTGAGGAGGGACCCAGGCGTCCGGGCCCCATAGATTTGATCAAGGAGGGACCCAGGCGTCCGGGCCCCATAGATTGCACTGAGGAGGGACCCAGGCGTCCGGGCCCCATAGATTTGACCGAGTAGGGACCCAGGTGTCCGGGCCCCATAGATTTGACCAGAGAGGGACCCAGGCGTCCGGGCCCCATAGATTTGACAGAGGAGGGACCCAGGCGTCCGGGCCCCATAGATTTGACAGAGGAGGGACCCAGGCGTCCGGGCCCCATAGATTTGACCGAGGAGGGACCCAGGCGTCCGGGCCCCATAGATTGCAGTGAGGAGGGACCCAGGCGTCCGGGCCCCATAGATTTGACCGAGGAGGGACCCAGGCGTCCGGGCCCCATAGATTTGACCGAGGAGGGACCCAGGCGTCCGGGCCCCATAGATTGCACTGAGGAGGGACCCAGGCGTCCGGGACCCATAGATTTGATTGACGGGGGACCCAGGCGTCCGAGCCCCATAGATTGCACTGAGGAGGGACCCAGGCGTCCGGGCCCCATAGATTTGACTGAGGAGGGACCCAGGCGTCCGGGCCCTATAGATTGCACTGAGGAGGGACCCAGGCGTCCGGGCCCCATAGATTGCACTGAGGAGAGACCCAGGCGTCCGGGCCCCATAGATTGCACTGAGGAGGACCCAGGCGTCCGGGCCCCATAGATTTCACCGAGGAGGGACCCAGGCGTCCGGGCCCCATAGAATTGAACGAGGTGGGACCCAGGCGTCCGGGCCCCATAGATTTGAAAGAGAAGGGACCCAGGCGTCCGGGCCCCATAGATGTGACCGAGGAGGGACCCAGGCGTCCGGGCCCCATAGATTGCACTGAGGATGGACCCAGGCGTCCGGGCCCCATAGATTTGACCGAGAAGGGACCCAGGCGTCCGGGCCCCATAGATTGCACAAGGGAGGGACCCAGGCGTCCGGGCCCCATAGATTCCAATGACGAGGGACCCAGGCGTCCGGGCCCCATAGATTGCAGTGAGGAGGGACCCAGGCGTCCGGGACCCATAGATTGCACTGAAGAGGGACCCAGGCGTCCGGGCCCCATAGATTTGACCAAGGAGGGACCCAGGCGTCCGGGCCCCATAGATTGCACTGAGGAGGGACCCAGGCGTCCGGGCCCCATAGATTTGACTGAGGATGGACCCAGGCGTCCGGGCCCCATAGATGTGACCGAGGAGGGACCCAGGCGTCCGGGCCCCATAGATTGCACTGAGGAGGGACCCAGGCGTCCGGGCCCCATAGATTGCACTGAGGAGGGACCCAGGCGTCCGGGCCCCATAGATTTGACCAAATAGGGACCCAGGAGACCGGGCCCCATAGATTTGAACGAGGAGGGACCCAGGCGTCCGGGCCCCATAGATTTGACCGAGGAGGGACCCAGGCGTCTGGGCCCCATAGATTGAACTGAGGAGGGACCCAGGCGTCCGGGCCCCATAGATTGAACTGAGGAGGGACCCAGGCGTCCGGGCCCCATAGATTTGAAATAGGAGGGACCCAGGCGTCCGGGCCCCATAGATTTGAGCGAGGAGGGACCCAGGCGTCCGGGCCCCATAGATTGCACTGAGGAGGGACCCAGGCGTCCGGGCCCCATAGATTCCAATGACGAGGGACCCAGGCGTCCGGGCCCCATAGATTGCAATGAGGATGGACCCAGGCGTCCGGGCCCCATAGATGTGACCGAGGAGGGACCCAGGCGTCCGGGCCCCATAGATTTGACAGAGTAGGGACACAGGCGTCCGGGCCCCATTGACTTGAATGGGGAGGGACCCAGGCGTCCGGGCCCCATAGATTTGAATGAGGAGGGACCCAGGCGTCCGGGCCCCATAGATTTGACCGAGGAGGGACCCAGGCGTCCGGGCCCCATAGATTTGACCGAGGAGGGACCCAGGCGTCCGGGCCCCATAGATGTGACCGAGGAGGGACCCAGGCGTCCGGGCCCCATAGATTGCACTGAGGAGGGACCCAGGCGTCCGGGCCCCATAGATTTGACCGAGGAGGGACCCAGGCGTCCGGGCCCCATAGATGTGACCGAGGAGGGACCCAGGCATCCGGGCCCCATAGATGTGACCGAGGAGGGACCCAGGCGTCCGGGCCCCATAGATTTGTCTAAGGAGGGACCCAGGCGTCCGGGCCCCATAGATTTGACCCTGGAGGGACCCAGGCGTCCGGGCCCCATAGATTTGTCTAAGGAGGGACCCAGGGGTCCGGGCCCCATAGATTATTGAATTGAGGAGGGACCCAGGCGTCCGGGCCCCATAGATTTGAATGAGGAGGGACCCAGGCGTCCGGGCCCCATAGATTGCACTGAGGAGGGACCCAGGCGTCCGAGCCCCATAGATTGCACTGAAGAGGGACCCAGGCGTCCGGGCCCCATAGATTGCACTGAGGAGGGACCCAGGCGTCCGGGCCCCATAGATTGCACTGAGGAGGGACCCAGGCGTCCGGTCCCCATAGATTTGACCGAGGAGGGACCCAGGCGTCCGGGCCCCATAGATTTGACCGAGAAGGGACCCCGGCGTCCGGGCCCCATAGATTGCACTGAGGAGGGACCCAGGCGTCCGGGTCCCATAGATTGCACTGAGGAGGGACCCAGGCGTCCGGGCCCCATAGATTTGACTGAGGAGGGACCCAGGCATCCGGGGCCCATAGATTCCAATGAGGAGGGACCCAGGCGTCCGGGCCCCATAGATTGCACTGAGGAGGGACCCAGGCGTCCGGGCCCCATAGATTTGACCGAGGAGGGACCCAGGCGTCCGGGCCCCATAGATTTGAATGAGGAGGGACCCAGGCGTCCGGGCCCCATAGATTGCATTGAGGAGGGACCCAGGCGTCCGGGCCCCATAGATTTGACCGATGAGGGACCCAGGCGTCCGGGCCCCATAGATTTGACCGAGGAGGGACCCAGGCGTCCGGGCCCCATAGATTTGAAATAGGAGGGACCCAGGCGTCCGGGCCCCATAGATTTGAATGAGGAGGGACCCAGGCGTCCGGGCCCCATAGATTTGTCTGAGGAGGGACCCAGGCGTCCGGGCCCCATAGATTTGAATGAGGAGGGACCCAGGCGTCCGGGCCCCATAGATTCCAATGAGGAGGGACCCAGGCGTCCGGGCCCCATAGATTTGAGAGAGAAGGGACCCAGGCGTCCGGGCCCCATAGATTGCACTGAGGAGGGACCCAGGCGTCCGGGCCCATAGATTTGACTAAAGACGGACCCAGGCGTCCGGGCCCCATAGATTGCACTGAGGAGGGGACCCAGGCGTCCGGGCCCCATAGATTTGACCGAGGAGGGACCCAGGCGTCCGGGCCCCATAGATTGCACTGAGGAGGGACCCAGGCGTCCGGGCCCCATAGATTTCCCTGATGAGGGACCCAGGCGTCCGGGTCCCATAGATTTGACTGAGGAGGGACCCAGGCGTCCGGGCCCCATAGATTTGAATGAGGAGGGACCCAGGCGTCCGGGCCCCATAGATTTGAATGAGGAGGGACCCAGGCGTCCGGGCCCCATAGATTTGAATGAGGAGCGACCCAGGCGTCCGGGCCCCATAGATTTGACCGAGGAGGGACCCAGGCGTCCGGGCCCCATAGATTGCACTGAGGAGGGACCCAGGCGTCCGGGCCCCATAGATTGCACTGAGGAGGGACCCAGGCGTCCAGGTCCCATAGATTCCAATGAGGAGGGACCCAGGCGTCCGGGCCCCATAGATTGCACTGAGGAGGGACCCAGGCGTCCGGGCCCCATAGATTTGAAATAGGAGGGACCCAGGCGTCCGGGCCCCATAGATTTGACCGAGGAGGGACCCAGGCGTCCGGGCCCCATAGATTTGACACAGTAGGGACCCAGGCGTCCGGGCCCCATTGACTTGAATGGGGAGGGACCCAGGCGTCCGGGCCCCATAGATTTGACCGAGGAGGGACCCAGGCGTCCGGGCCCCATAGATTTGACCCTGGAGGGACCCAGGCGTCCGGGCCCCATAGATTTGACCGAGGAGGGACCCAGGCGTCCGGGCCCCATAGATTTGACCCTGGAGGGACCCAGGCGTCCGGGCCCCATAGATTTGACCTTGGAGGGACCCAGGCGTCCGGGCCCCATAGATTTGACCTAGGAGGGACCCAGGCGTCCGGGCCCCATAGATTTGACTGAGGAGGGACCCAGGCGTCCGGGCCCCATAGATTTGACTGAGGAGGGACCCAGGCGTCCGGGCGCCATAGATTGCACTGAGGAGGGACCCAGGCGTCCGGGCGCCATAGATTGCGCTGAGGAGGGACCCAGGCGTCCGGGCCCCATAGATTACACTGAGGAGGGACCCAGGCGTCCGGGCCCCTTAGATTTGAACGAGGGGGGACCCAGGCGTCCGGGACCCATAGATTGCACTGAGGAGGGACCCAGGCGTCCGGGCCGCATAGATTGCATTGAGGAGGGACCCAGGCGTCCGGGCCCCATAGATTGCACTGAGGATGGACCCAGGCGTCCGGGCCCCATAGATTTCATTGAGGAGGGACCCAGGCGTCCGGGCCCCATAGATTTCATTGAGGAGGGACCCAGGCGTCCGGGCCCCATAGATTGTACTGAGGAGGGACCCAGGCGTCCGGGCCCCATAGATTTGAACGAGCGGGGACCCAGGCGTCCGGGCTCCATAGATTGCACTGAGGAGGGACCCAGGCGTCCGGGCCCCATAGATTTGACCTAAGAGGGACCCAGGCGTGCGGGCCCCATAGATTTGATTGAGGAGGGACCCAGGCGTCCGGGCCCCATAGATCGCACTGAGGATGGACCCAGGCGTCCGGGCCCCATAGATTGCACTGAGGAGGGACCCAGGCGTCCGGGCCCCATAGATTTGACCGAGGAGGGACCCAGGCGTCCGGGCCCCATAGATTTGACCGAGGAGGGACCCAGGCGTCCGGGCCCCATAGATTTGACCGAGGAGGGACCCAGGCGTCCGGGCCCCATAGATTTGACCAAGAAGGGACCGAGGTGCCCGGGCCCCATAGATTGAACTGGGGAGGGACCCAGGCGTCCGGGCCCCATAGATTGCACTGAGGAGGGACCCAGGCGTCCGGGCCCTATAGATTTGAACCAGCTGGGACCCAGGCGTCCGGGCCCCATAGATTTGACCGTGGAGGGACCCAGGCGTCCGGGCCCCATTGATTGCTCTGATTAGGGACCCAGGCGTCCGGGTCCCATAGATTGCACTGAGGAGGGACCCAGGCGTCCGGGCCCCATAGATTTGACCGGGAAGGGACCCAGGCGTCCGGGCCCCATAGATTGCAATGAGGAGGGTCCCAGGCGTCCGGGCCCCATAGATTTGAATGAGGAGGGACCCAGGCGTCCGGGCCCCATAGATTTGAATGAGGAGGGACCCAGGCGTCCGGGCCCCATAGATTCCACCGAGGAGGGACCCAGGCGTCCGGGCCCCATAGATTATTGCACTGAGGAGGGACCCAGGCGTCCGGGCCCCATAGATTTGATCGAGGAGGGACCCAGGCGTCCGGGCCCCATAGATTGCACTGAGGAGGGACCCAGGCGTCCGGGCCCCATAGATTGCACTGAGGAGGGACCCAGGCGTCCGGGCCCCATAGATTGCACTGAGGAGGGACCCAGGCGTCCGGGCCCCATAGATTGCACCGAGGAGGGACCCAGGCGTCCGGGCCCCATAGATTTCACCGAGGAGGGACCCAGGCGTCCGGGCCCCATAGATTGCACTGAGGAGGGACCCAGGCGTCGGACCCCATAGATTTGACAGAGGAGGGACCCAGGCGTCCGGGCCCCATAGATTGCACTGAGGATGGACCCAGGCGTCCGGGCCCCATAGATTTGACCAAGAAGGGACCCAGGCGTCCGGGCCCCATAGATTTGACCAAGAAGGGACCCAGGCGTCCTTGCCCCATAGATTTGACTGAGAAGGACCCAGGCGTCCGGGCCCCATAGATTGCACTGAGGAGGGACCCAGGTGTCCGGGCCCCATAGATTGCACTGAGGAGGGACCCAGGCGTCCGGGCCCCATAGACTGCACTGAGGAGGGACCCAGGCGTCCGGGCCCCATAGATTGCACTGAGGAGGGACCCAGGCGTCCGGGCCCCATAGATTGCACTGAGGAGGGACCCAGGCGTCCGGGCCCCATAGATTGCACTGAGGAGGGACCCAGGCGTCCGGGCCCCATAGATTGCACTGAGGAGGGACCCAGGCGTCCGGGCCCCATAGATTGCACTGAGGAGGACCCAGGCGTCCGGGCCCCATAGATTTGACCGAGGAGGGACCCAGGCGTCCGGGCCCCATAGAATTGAACGAGGTGGGACCCAGGCGTCCGGGGCCCCATAGATTGCAATGAGGAGGGACCCAGGCGTCCGGGCCCCATAGATTTGAATGAGAAGGGACCCAGGCGTCCGGGCCCCATAGATGTGACCGAGGAGGGACCCAGGCGTCCGGGCCCCATAGATTGCACTGAGGATGGACCCAGGGCGTCCGGGCCCCATAGATTTGACCGAGAAGGGACCCAGGCGTCCGGGCCCCATAGATTGCACAAGGGAGGGACCCAGGCGTCCGGGCCCCATAGATTCCAATGACGAGGGACCCAGGCGTCCGGGCCCATAGATTGCAGTGAGGAGGGACCCAGGCGTCCGGGACCCATAGATTGCACTGAAGAGGGACCCAGGCGTCCGGGCCCCATATATTTGACCAAGGAGGGACCCAGGCGTCGGGCCCATAGATTGCACTGAGGAGGGACCCAGGCGTCCGGGCCCCATAGATTGCACTGAGGAGGACCCAGGCGTCCGGGCCCCATAGATGTGACCGAGGAGGGACCCAGGCGTCCGGGCCCCATAGATTGCACTGAAGAGGGACCCAGGCGTCCGGGCCCCATAGATTTGACCGAGGAGGGACCCAGGCGTCTGGGCCCCATAGATTGAACTGAGGAGGGACCCAGGCGTCCGGGCCCCATAGATTGAACTGAGGAGGGACCCAGGCGTCCGGGCCCCATAGATTTGAAATAGGAGGGACCCAGGCGTCCGGGCCCCATAGATTTGAGCGAGGAGGGACCCAGGCGTCCGGGCCCCATAGATTGCACTGAGGAGGGACCCAGGCGTCCGGGCCCCATAGATTCAAAAGAGGAGGGACCCAGGCGTCCGGGCCCCATAGATTGCACTGACGAGGGACCCAGGCGTCCGGGCCCCATAGATTGCACTGAGGAGGGACCCCGGCGTCCGGCCCCATAGATTTGAATGAGGAGGGACCCAGGCGTCCGGGCGCCATAGATTTGAACTAGGAGGGGACCCAGGCGTCCGGGCCCCATAGATTTTTCCGAGGAGGGACCCAGGCGTCCGGGCCCCATAGATTTGACCGAGGAGGGACCCAGGCGTCCGGGCCCCATAGATTTGACCGAGGAGGGACCCAGGCGTCCGGGCCCCATAGATTTGACTGAGAAGGGACCCAGGCGTCCGGGCCCCATAGATTGCACTGAGGAGGGACCCAGGTGTCCGGGACCCATAGATTTGACCAAGGAGGGACCCAGGCGTCTGGGCCCCATAGATTTGACCAAGGAGGGACCCAGGCGTCCGGGCCCCATAGATTTGACTGAGGAGGGACCCAGGCGTCCGGGCCCCATATATTTGACCGAGAAAGGACCCAGGCGTCCGGGCCCCATAGATTGCACTGAGGAGGGACCCAGGCGTCCGGGGCCCCATAGATTGCAATGAGGAGGGACCCAGGCGTCCGGGGCCCCATAGATTGCAATGAGGAGGGACCCAGGCGTCCGGGCCCATAGATTACGATGAGGAGGGACCCAGGCGTCCGGGCCCCATAGATTATTGAAATGAGGAGGGACCCAGGCGTCCGGGCCCCATAGATTTGACCGAGGAGGGGAACCCAGGCGTCCGGGCCCCATAGATTACGATGAGGAGGGACCCAGGCGTCCGGGCCCCATAGATTATTGAAATGAGGAGGGACCCAGGCGTCCGGGCCCCATAGATTTGACCGAGGAGGGACCCAGGCGTCCGGGCCCCATAGATTGCAATGAGGAGGGACCCAGGCGTCCGGGCCCCATAGATTTGACGGAGAAGGGACCCAGGCGTCCGGGGCCCCATAGATTTCACTAAGGAGGGACCCAGGCGTCCGGGCCCCATAGATTGCACTGGGAGGGACCCAGGCGTCCGGGCCCCATAGATTGCACTGAGGGGGACCCAGGCGTCCGGGCCCCATAGATTGCACTGAGGAGGGACCCAGGCGTCCGGGCCCCATAGATTGCACTGAGGAGGGACCCAGGCGTCCGGGCCCCATAGATCTATTGCACTGAGGAGGGACCCAGGCGTCCGGGCCCCATAGATTTGAACAAGAAGGGACCCAGGCGTCCGGGCACCATAGATTGCGTTGGAGAGGACCCAGGCGTCCGGGCCCCATAGATTTGACCAAGAAGGGACCCAGGCGTCCGGGCCCCATAGACTTGACCAAGGAGGGACCCAGGCGTCCGGGCCCCATAGATTGCATTGATGAGGGACCCAGGCGTCCGGGCCCCATAGATTTGCCTGAGGATGGACCCAGGCGTCCGGGCCCCATAGATTTGACCGAGTAGGGACCAAGGCGTCCGGGCCCCATAGATTATTGCACTGAGGAGGGACCCAGGCGTCCGGGACCCATAGATTTGACCGAGGAGGGACCCAGGCGTCCGGGCCCCATAGATTGCATTGAGGAGGGACCCAGGCGTCCGGGCCCCATAGATTCAAATGAGGAGGGACCCAGGCGTCCGGGCCCCATAGATTTGACCGAGGAGGGACCCAGGCGTCCGGGCCCCATAGATTGAATTGAGGAGGGACCCAGGCGTCCGGGCCCCATAGATTTGACCGAGGAGGGACCCAGGCGTCGGGGGCCCCATAGATTGCACTGAGGAGGGACCCAGGCGTCCGGGCCCCATAGATTGCACTAGAGAGGGACCCAGGCGTCCGGGCCCCATAGATTAGACCGAGTAGGGACCCAGGCGTCCGGGCCCCATAGATTTGACCGATAAGGGACCCAGGCATCCGGGCCCCACAGATTTAACTGAGGAGGGACCCAGGCGTCCGGGCCCCATAGATTGCACTGAGGAGGGACCCAGGCGTCCGGGCCCATAGATTGCAGTGAGGAGGGACCCAGGCGTCCGGGCCCCATAGATTTGACGGAGAAGGGACCCAGGCGTCCGGGCCCCATAGATTTCACTAAGGAGGGACCCAGGCGTCCGGGCCCCATAGATTGCACTGGGGAGGGACCAGGCGTCCGGGGCCCCATAGATTGCACTGAGGAGGGACCCAGGCGTCCGGGCCCCATAGATTTCACTGAGGAGGGACCCAGGCGTCCGGGCCCCATAGATTGCACTGAGGAGGGACCCAGGCGTCCGGGCCCATAGATTGCACTGAGGAATGCAGTTCCCAGTGTCCGGGAACTCCTGGGTCCCTTCGGGAACTCCTGGGTCCCTCTCGGCTCTTGGGTCACTTGGGGCACGCCTGGGTCCCATGGGGCACTCCTGGGTCCCTCCCCAGCTCCTCTGTCCGGGGGAAGGGATTATAGGGAGGGACCCAGGAGTTCGGAATGGACTCTGGAGTTCCGGGGGACCCAGGAGTTCGGGAGGGACCCAGGAGTGCCCCAAGGACCCACAACTACAGGAGGGACCCAGGAGTTCTGGAGGGGACCCAGGAGTTCGGGAGGAACCAATATAGCGGACCCAGGCGTCTGGGAGGGACCCAGGAGTGCCCCAGGGACCCAGGAGTGCCCCAAGGGACCCAGGAGTTCAGGAGAGGGGACCCAGGAGTTCGGGAGGGACCCAGGAGTGCCCCAAGGGACCCAGGAGTGCCCCAGGGGACCCAGGAGTTCAGGAGGGACCCAGGAGTGCCCCAAGGGACCCAGGAGTGCCCCAGGGGACCCAGGAGTTCAGGAGGGACCCAGGAGTGCCCCAAGGGACCCAGGAGTTCGGGAGGGACCCAGGAGTCTGGGAGGGACCCAGGAGTGCCCTAGGGACCCAGGAGTTCAGGGAGGGACCCAGGAGTGCCCCAAGGGACCCAGGAGTTCGGAGGGACCCAGGAGTTCAGGAGGGACCCAGAGTGCCCCAAGGGACCCAGGAGTTCGGGAGGGACCCAGGAGTGCCCCAAGGACCCAGGAGTTCGGGAAGGACCCAGGAGTGCCTCCAGGTACCGAGGACTTCAGGAGGGACCCAGGAGTGCCCTGAGGGACCCAGGAGTTCGGGGGATACCCAGGAGTTTGGGAGGGACCCAGGAGTGCCCCAAGGGACCCAGGAGTTCGGGAGGGACCCAGGAGTGCCTCAAGGGACCCAGGCGTCCGGGGGGGACCCAGGAGTGCCCCAAGGGACCCAGGCATGCCCCAAGTGACCCAAGAGTCGAGAGTGACCCAAGAGTTCGGGAGGCACCGAGGATTACGGGAGAGACCCAGGAGTGCCCCAAGGACCCAGGAGTTCAGGGAGGGACCCAGGAGTGCCCCAAGGGACCCAGGAGTTCGAGAGGGACCCAGGAGTTCAGGAGGGACCCAGGAGTGCCCTGAGGGACCCAAGAGTTCGGGGGGATACCCAGGAGTTTGGGAGGGACCCAGGAGTGCCCCAAGGGACCCAGGAGTTCGGGAGGGACCCAAATAAGGGCCCCCCAAACTCCTGGGTCCCCTCCCGAACTCCTGGGTCCCTCCATGACCTATAATGCCCCCTAAATGACTCATAGAGCCCCATAAGTGCCCCATAGCGCCCATAAGTGCCCCATAGCGCCCCATAGTGCCCACAAATGACTCATGGAGCTCCAGAAGTGCCCCTTAGTGACCCCTAAGTGCCCCATAAGTTCCTGTTAGTGACCCCTAAGTGCCCCATAGCGACCCACAAGTTCCCCATACGTCCCCCTTAGAGCCCCATAAGTGACCCATAGAGACCCATAAGTGCCACCGAGCGTCTCGCCAGTGCCCCATAGAGCCCCCATAAGTGACTCATAGACCCCCATAAGTGCCCCATAAGTCCCTCTTAGTGACCCCCAAGTGCCTCATTGGGACCCACATGTTCTCCATTAGTGACCCATAAGTGCACCATACAGCCCCATAAGTGACCTATAGGTGACTCATAGTGCCCCCAAAAGTGACCCATAGCGCCCCATAAGTGCCCCATAGCGTCTCCCCAATGCTCCATAGAGCCCCACAAGTGACACATGGAGCCCCATAAGTGCCCCATAGAGCCCCATAAGTGACATATAGTGCCCCATAAGTGACTCACAGGGACCCATAAGTGGCCCATAGGTGCCTCTAAGTGACCCCCAAGTGCCCCATAGCGACCATAGAGGCCCATAAGTGAACTATAGTGCCCCATAAGTGACTCATGGAGACAGTGTCCCTCCCGAACTCCTGGGTCCCTTGGGGCATTCCTGGGTCCCTCACAGAGTCCTGACTCCTTTGGGGCACTCCTGGGTCCCTTGGGGCACTCCTGTGTTCCCATTGAACTCTTGGGTTCCCCCCCCGAACTACTGGATTCCCCCCGAACTCCTGGGTCCCCACCAGAACTCCTGGGTCCCCACCAGAACTCCTGGGTCCCCTGGAGGGCCAAGAGTGGATTGGCACATTGAGAGGCCCATAAATTGGATCCAAAAGGTCTTTAATAATTAATTAATTGGGGTGTGGGGAGGGGGACACTCGGACGCCTGGTTCCCCCGGACGCCTGGGTCCCATATTTGGGTTCCTCCCAGACGCCTGGGTCCTGTATTTGGGTCTCTCCCGGACGCCTGGGTCCCCTAGTTGGGTCCCCTATTTCCTCCCCCCTGGACGCCTGGGTCCCTCCCGGACGCCTGGGTCCCCGAGTTGGGTCCTCTATTTCCTCCCCCCTGGACGCCTGGGTCCCTCCCGGACGCCTGGGTCCCCTAGTTGGGTCCTCTATTTCCTCCCCCCTGGACGCCTGGGTCCCCTCCCGGACGCCTGGGTCCCCTAGTTGGGTCCCCTATTTCCTCCCCCCTGGACGCCTGGGTCCCTCCCGGACGCCTGGGTCCCCGAGTTGGGTCCTCTATTTCCTCCCCCCTGGACGCCTGGGTCCCTCCCGGACGCCTGGGTCCCCTAGTTGGGTCCTCTATTTCCTCCCCCTGGACGCCTGGGTCCCTCCCGGACGCCTGGGTCCCCTAGTTGGGTCCCCTATTTCCTCCCCCCTGGACGCCTGGGTCCCTCCCGGATGCCTGGGTCCCCTAGTTGGGTCCCCTATTTCCTCCCCCCTGGACGCCTGGGTCCCTCCCGGACGCCTGGGTCCCCTAGTTGGGTCCCCTATTTCCTCCCCCCTGGACGCCTGGGTCCCTCCCGGACGCCTGGGTCCCTAGTTGGGTCCCCTATTTCCTCCCCCCTGGACGCCTGGGTCCCTCCCGGACGCCTGGGTCCCCTAGTTGGGTCCCTTATTTCCTCCCCCCTGGACGCCTGGGTCCCTCCCGGACGCCTGGGTCCCCTAGTTGGGTCCTCTATTTCCTCCCCCCTGGACGCCTGGGTCCCTCCGGACGCCTGGGTCCCCTAGTTGGGTCCCCTATTTCCCTCCCCCCTGGACGCCTGGGTCCCTCCCGGACGCCTGGGTCCCCCAGTTGTCTTCCTCCCAGACGCCTGGGTCCCCTAGTTGGGTCCCCTATTTCCTCCCCCCTGGACGCCTGGGTCCCTCCCGGATGCCTGGGTCCTCTATACGGGTCCTGTATTTGGTTCCTCCCAGATGCCAGGGTCCCCATTTGGATCCCTCTCGGACGCCTGGGTCCCCCAGAACTCCTGGGTCCCCTGGCAGGGTGGGAGGGGAAGTAACACATTGAGACGCCATAAATTGGATCTAAAAGTCTTTATTAATTAATTAATTGGGGTGCGGTGACGAGGACACCCGGACTCCTGGGTCCCCCCGGACGCCTGGGTCCCTGTGTCCCCTAGGGGAGCAGGGGGAGCCCCGGGAGGGGGGAGCAGCCCCAGGGTCCCCCCCAGGATCGGGCCCACGGGTGGCACCAGGGACTGGGCGACAGTGCGGAGGGGGACAAGGGGACCTGGGGACATGGGGACGGCACCTCAGTGTCCCCAGGGTCCCCATGGCCCCCCATCCCCATATCCCATGTCCCCCTGTCCCCTGTCCCCCATGTCCCCATGTCCCCCATGTCCCATGGTCCCCATGTCCCCATATCCCCATGTCCCCCTGTCCCCATGTCCCCTTGTCCCCATGTCCCCCCTGTCCCCATGTCCCCCTGTCCCCCTGTCCCCCTGTCCCCCTGTCCCTTGTCCCCATGTCCCATGTCCCCATGTCCTCCTGTCCCCATATCCCCCTGTCCCCATATCCCCATGTCCCCATGTCCCCATATCCCCATGTAGCCATGTCCCCATGTCCCCCTGTCCCCATATCCCCATGTCCCCATGTCCCCATGTCCCATATCCCCATGTCCCCGTGTCCCCATATCCCCCTGTCCCCATATCCCCATGTCCCCATGTCCCCATATCCCCATGTAGCCATGTCCCCATGTCCCCCTGTCCCCATATCCCCATGTCCCCATGTCCCCATGTCCCATATCCCATGTCCCCGTGTCCCCATATCCCCATGTCCCCATGTCCCATGTCCCCCCAGTCCCCTGTCCCCATGTCCCCATATCCCATGTCCCCATGTCCCCATGTCCAATATCCCCATGTCCCCGTGTCCCCATATCCCATGTCCCCATGTCCCATGTCCCCCCCGTCCCCCTGTCCCCATGTCCCCACATCCCCATGTCCATGTCCCCATGTCCCCATATCCCCTTGTCCCCATGTGCCCCTGTCCCCCCTGTCCCCATATCCCCATGTCCCCATATCCCCCCACATCCCACAATGTCCCCCATGTCCCCCAATGTCCCCATTGTCCCGTGTCCCCTCACCCCTCAGCAGGTCCCGCTGCCGTCGCCGCGCTCCGGCCTTGGGGACACACGTGGGCCCCGGGACACCGGGGGGCTGGGTGGGACACGGGGGGTGTCAGGGACGTGGGGACATGTCGTGGGGGACATTGGGGGGACAGAGGATGGCACGGGGACACCGAGGCCACCGGGGACATGTGGGGACATCAATGGGGGACATGTCCCCTCAGGCGCCACAGACATGGACACAGGTCACCAAGGGGGAGGGGCTGAGCCACAGCCGGACGCCTGGGTCCCTTTCTGGGGGTACGCGGACCCCTGGGTCACCTCCCGAACTCCTGGGTCCCCTCCCGAACTCCTGGGTCCCTCCCAAACTCCTGGGTCCCCTCCCGAACTCCTGGGACCCCTCCCGAACTCCTGGGTCCCTCCCAAACTTCAGGGTCCCTCCCGAACTCCTGGGTCCCCTCCCGAACTCCTGGGTCCCCAGCCATGTCCCCAACTCACGGCTGTGGGCGGGGCTGTGGACAGGGTCACATGACTCCGGAGGGGCCGTGGCCAAGCAGGATGGGGCTGTGGGGACAGAACGGGTGGGGACAGTTGGTTGTCCCATCGTCCTGTTGGGTTGTCCCTTCATCACTCTGTCCCTCCGTTGTCTCTCAGTCCCTCATGTTGTCCCACTGTCCATCCCACCCATCCATCATCCAGCAGCATCCATCATCCATCATCCATCATCATCCATCATCCAGTCATCCATCATCATCATCCATCATCCATCATCATCCATCATCCATCATCCATCATCATCCATCATCCATCATCATCCATCATCCATCATCATCCATCATCCATCATCCATCATCATCCATCATCCATCACCCATCATCATCCATCATCCATCATCCATCATCCATCCATCATCCATCATCCATCATCTATCATCCATCATCCATCATCCATCATCATCCATCATCCATCATCCATCATCCATCATCTCCATCATCATCCATCATCCATCATCCATCATCCATCATCCATCATCATCCGTCATCCATCATCCATCATCCATCATCCATCATCATCCATCATCATCCATCATCCATCATCCATCATCATCATCATCATCCATCATCATCATCATCATCCATCATCCATCATCATCCATCATCATCCTTCATCCATCATCCATCATCATCCATCATCCATCATCCATCATCCATCATCCATCATCATCATCCATCATCATCCATCATCATCCATCATCCATCATCCATCATCCATCATCCATCATCATCCATCATCCATCATCCATCATCCATCATCCATCATCATCCATCATCCATCATCATCCATCATCCATCATCCATCATCCATCATCATCCATCATCATCCCATCATCCATCATCCATCATCCATCATCCATCATCCATCCATCATCCATCATCATCCATCATCCATCATCCATCATCATCCATCATCCATCATCCATCATCCATCATCATCCATCATCATCCATCATCCATCATCCATCATCCATCATCCATCATCCATCCATCATCCATCATCCATCATCCATCATCCATCATCCATCCATCATCCATCATCCATCATCCATCATCCATCATCATCCATCATCATCCATCATTCCATCATCCATATCCATCATCATCCATCATCATCCATCATCATCCATCATCCATCATCCATCATCCATCATCATCCATCATCATCCATCATCCATCATCCATCATCCATCATCCATCATCCATCATCATCATCACATCCATCATCCATCATCCATCATCCATCATCCATCATCCATCCATCATCCATCATCCATCATCCATCATCCATCATCCATCCATCATCCATCATCCATCATCCATCATCCATCATCATCCATCATCCATCCATCATCCATCATCCATCATCCATCATCATCCATCATCATCCATCATCATCCATCATCATCCATCATCCATCATCCATCATCCATCATCCATCATCCATCATCATCCATCATCATCCATCATCATCCATCATCATCCATCATCCATCATCCATCATCCATCATCCATCATCATCCATCATCATCCATCATCCATCATCCATCCATCATCCATCATCCATCATCCATCATCCATCATCCATCCATCATCCATCATCCATCATCCATCATCCATCATCATCCATCATCCATCCATCATCCATCATCCATCATCCATCATCATCCATCATCATCCATCATCATCCATCATCATCCATCATCCATCATCCATCATCCATCATCCATCATCATCCATCATCATCCATCATCCATCATCCATCCATCATCCATCATCCATCATCCATCATCCATCCATCCATCCATCATCCATCATCATCATCCATCATCCATCATCATCCATCATCATCCATCATCCATCATCCATCATCCATCATCATCCATCATCATCATCATCATCCATCATCATCCATCATCCATCATCCATCATCCATCATCCATCATCCATCATCCATCATCCATCATCCATCCATCATCTCATCCATCATCCATCATCCATCATCCATCATCCATCATCCATCTCCATCATCCATCATCCATCATCATCCAGTCATCCACATCCATCATCCCATCATCCATCTTCCATCATCCATCATCCATCATCCATCATCCATCCCATCCATCTTCATCCATCATCCATCATCCATCATCATCCATCATCCATCATCCATCATCCATCATCCATCATCCATCATCCATCATCATCCATCATCATCCATCATCCATCTTCCATCATCCATCATCATCCCATCATCATCCATCCATCCATCCATCATCCATCATCCATCATCCATCATCCATCATCCACTTCATCCATCATCCATCCATCATCCATCCTCATCCATCCATCATCCATCTTCCATCATCCATCATCCATCATCCATCATCATCCATCATCCATCATCCATCATCCATCATCATCCATCATCCATCATCCATCATCCATCATCATCCATCATCCATCCATCATCCATCATCCATCATCCATCATCATCCATCATCATCGCCATCATCATCCATCATCATCCATCATCCATCATCCATCATCCTCATCATCATCATCCATCATCATCCATCATCCATCATCATCCATCATCCATCATCCATCATCCATCATCCATCATCCATCCATCATCCATCATCCATCATCCATCATCCATCATCATCATCATCATCCATCATCCATCATCCATCATCCATCATCATCCATCATCATCCATCATCATCCATCATCATCATCATCCATCATCATCATCCATCATCCATCATCCTCATCCATCATCCAATCATCCCCATCATCCATCCATCATCATCCATCATCATCTTCCATCATCCATCATCCATCATCCATCATCATCATCATCCAATCATCATCATCCTCAGCATCATCCATCATCCATCATCCATCATCCATCATCCATCCATCATCATCCATCATCCATCATCCATCTCATCCATCATCCATCTCCATCATCCATCATCCATCATCCATCATCCATCATCCATCATCATCCATCTCCATCCATCCATCATCCATCATCATCATCCATCATCCATATCATCCATCATCATCTTCATCCATCATCCATCATCCATCATCATCATCCCATCCATCATCATCCATCATCCATCCATCATCCATCATCTCATCATCCATCATCCATCATCCATCATCATCCATCATCCATCATCCATCCATCCATCATCATCCATCATCCATCATCCATCATCCATCATCATCATCATCATCCATCCATCATCCATCATCCCATCATCCATCATCCATCATCCATCATCCATCCATCCATCCATCATCCATTCCATCATCCATCATCATCCATCATCCATCATCCATCCATCATCATCCATCATCCATCATCCATCATCATCCATCATCCATCATCCATCATCCATCCATCATCCATCATCCATCATCTTCATCATCATCATCCATCATCATCCATCATCATCCATCATCCATCATCATCATCCATCCATCATCATCATATCCATCATCATCCTTCACTCATCCATCATCATCCATCATCCATCATCATCCATCATCATCATCTCATCATCCATCTTCCATCATCATCATCATCATCCATCATCATCCATCATCCATCATCCATCATCCATCATCATCCATCATCCATCATCCATCATCCCATCCATCATGCATCCATCATCCATCATCCATCATCCATCCATCATCCATCATCCATCATCCATCATCATCATCCATCATCCATCCATCATCCATCATCCATCATCCATCATCCATCATCATCCATCATCATCGCATCATCCATCATCCATCATCCATCATCATCCATCATCATCCATCCTTCATCCATCATCCATCATCCATCATCCATCATCCATCATCCATCATCCATCATCATCCATCATCATCCATCATCATCCATCATCCATCATCCATCACCATCATCCATCATCCATCATCCATCCATCATCCATCCATCATCCATCCATCATCCATCATCCATCATCCATCATCATCATCATCCATCATCCATCATCCATCATCCATCATCCATCATCCATCATCCTTCCATCATCCATCATCATCATCATCATCATCCATCATCATCCTCATCCTCATCATCATCCATCATCCATCAATCCATCATCATCCATCATCCATCATCATCCATATCAATCCATCATCATCATCCATCATCCTCATCCATCATCCATCATCATCCATCATCCATCATCCTCATCCATCATCATCCATCATCATCCATCATCCATCATCCATCATCCATCATCATCACCATCATCATCCATCATCATCCATCCATCATCCATCATCCATCATCCATCATCCATCACATCCATCATCATCCATCATCATCCATCCATCATCCATCATCCA